>NW_020528261.1:0-232500 GCF_003368295.1 Carassius auratus | reverse complement strand
TTGAAATCATTATGAAATATTCTCAAGAGAATAGCATTTATTTAATTTGTTTGTAATAATGTAAATAAAATTCTTTACTGTAACGTTGATCAGCATAATGCATCCTTGCTAAATAAGCAATTATAGAATAAATAGGAATTTCTTTAAAAAAAGTTTTACTGATCCAAAACTTATGAACAGTAGTGTAAAAAAACAACAACACAGAAATGCAAATTCAATGTCGAAGACAAAGTCTACGTAACAATCATGTTTTCGCCCCTTACACTTCCATTGTAATTGTATTATTAATCAAAATTATTTTCTATTCTAATGTCAAAAGAGCTTGTATTTAACCTTGTATTTAAACTTGTATTTAACCCAGAATATTATTTTATTGTGCATGTGTTCAGGAATGAGTTCTGTCTGTGCTTAAGAAGATAATGAGCATGATAATGGTAACATTTCAAAGCTTGGCAGATCTTTAATGAATGTGTAAGTCAGAATGAAAGGGAGAAGAAAGAGGGTCTTTTATTGGCAAAAATTAAATGAAATGAGGTCTAGTGGGGAGACACGACCCCTGGGGTCAAATCATGTTCCCCTCAGCTCTCTCGAGACCCTCCCCCTTAATCAGTTATAACCGTTTCAGGACACACACACACACACACACAGACCATCTCATTAAGAGATCTATTGTAATATGCTCTGCTTCAGACTGTGTGACAGCACACACACACACACATACACAGACGTTTCAACCATCTCTGGCCACAACTCTAGTGTCTCTCTGAGGCCACACAGACAGCTATCCTGCTGTTGTAATGGATGCAGATGCAGGAATAACAAATCCATATGGAACTCTTGTATGGATGAGATCATGTACATGTGTCATGCACTAAACTCCCGTTGGATGAGAGATCAGAGTGACTCCATGACCTGCTGCAGCCATGACATCAGCCACTGGGAGGTCAAGCTGAACTCTGGGTAAAAATGACATGTTGACTGGTTAAAAAGACAATGCACATGACAGCTGAAGATTTATGAGTGAATATTTTTCCCTCAATCACTGACATTCTTCCTCTCTTCTGTTTTTTTCTTCATATTTCCCCCCTTTTTCTCTAATTCAGTTTTATTGTGCTTTATTAGTGTGACAAAAAACTGTACGTTTGTTTTGCCAAAGTAAAATATAAAAATGCAAATTCAATGTCAAATAAATTATAACGTAAATTAACAAGTCAAGTTTGTTTGGCACTTCAAAATACATATAGTACTAGAATAACTAGAAAATCATTATTAAAGACAAAATAACAAAATAAAATTAATTAATTCAATGTGAAATAATAGTTTGAAATGAAACTGAATTTGAAATTAAATTTTATTTAAAGAATTTGAAATAAAAAAAATGAAAATATATAGTAACGTAATATAAATGTTTAGAATACTAAAAGTATAATATAACAGAGAAAGAGTAAACTAACAAAATGTGAAATTGACAAATTTGAAAAAGGGAATCAATTAAAATGTTAATACTAACTGATTCAGTCAGATTAAGATTTATTTAAGTGATTTAGTCAACTAAAGATTAAAGATCATTTTTCTCATCGTCTGTTCCTTTTTCTTTTTTTTTCTTTTTTTAGTGTGCTTAATTGTTATGACAAAAACTGTGAGTTTCTCAACTAAAGTGATTTAGCAGCCTAAAGATGAAAAATAGCATTAAAATATTCCAAAATGGTGATGTGATGCACCATATATATATATATATATATACACACACACACACACACACTCTTTCACTCTGTCTTTTGGGTCCCTGGAGAGAATCCAGTTTTATATGGGCAGATGGGCAACTGCTGTTAAAATTCGGATCATTATCAACAGACCACTTTCATATCTCTCTCAATTATGTCTTCTCTCTATCCCTTCTCTCTCTCTCTTTCTGCCAGTTGTGTTGTGTTATGCAGGAGTTTGTCCTGAGCTACAGAGTTCCTCTTGTCATAACCTCTGAACTGCATCATAGAGCATTTAATACGCTTAAAATCTTTTTAAGACTAATGGGATCTTTGTGAGAAACCTTTAACAAGCCATAAATAATTGATAAAACTTATTATCTATTATTTTAATTAAAGATATGTTGTAGGTGTGTGTGTGTGTGTGTTCATGCTGTACAGAGACAGAAGCATCCAGCAAATATGGTGAATGAATTATTAAGAAGAACACAAGAGACAGAAATTCTGCATGATAAAAAGAAAACCTAACCAGTGAAAGAGAATGAGAGAGTGAGTAAAACAGAACACCAGCAGTCGCAAACTCAGAAGAAGAGAGAGCTGATGGAACATGTATTTGTGCATTCATGTACATGTCTGTCATTTTTAGTATCTCTGGTAAAATCCAAAAGATTAATCAGTTATAAATCAAAACTTCAAAACCCCGGCAGTAACAGAGACAGCCCGACTTCAGGCAGTTCAAAGGGATTTTGAAGTGGGCCAGACCCTGTTGCTCTCAGCTAAAATACAAACAACATGTAAACCAATGATCATCGCAAGTCTGCAAATACATGTCAAGTTTGTCATTTGGGCCAGGGCCACACTTCATAGACAGCTGCCTGTGTATGCCAAAAGAAGACAGCAAGGCAACCCACTTGTTTACTCCCATTTTCTCACATTTACCTACTTAAATAAGTCCATTTTTCTAGATTCATTAGGACTTATTAGTCAAGGAAACCGAGTCTTGGGTGAGCTCTGGTTTTACCTGTGAGCGATGCAACTCCTTGCTGCATCTGGGGTCACAAACATTCATACACACACACACACACACACACACAATGACCAGATGGGTGGAGTGTTCTCATTACCTCAATAGCATAGCTGAAGCACCCATAGAATATATTCAAAAAGGCCCAGGAGACATGCTTAACACACACACACACAATGCAAATAGCTCTTTTCATTCTGCTGTGGAGGATGGACAGAATGTGAGGGAGGGGTGGAAGATGCGAGAGATTGCATTGTGTGGAGGAGAGAGGCACAGTGTCGAGTTCGGGAAAAACACTTACAATTACATGTACATATTCAGTCTTTCTGAGAAGAGCACTTGACCTTTAGAACAATACGTACACAAGCGCACACACACCCACGCTTCAGGTGTGTGCTCTGGAGCGACTTTATGTTCAGTGCTCATGCATTTATGATTAATAGGCCGATATCTATGTCTGTGCCTGTAACGTAATACATATTGCCCTATATCAGCAGTGATAGTGCCATTTATTACCTATAAGGCAATGTACATTTCATATAGATACATATATACTAAAAAACTACATTTCAGTATGTTTTTGTAATTAAAAAAAAACATCTGTCTTTTATATTCACTTGTATAATATCAACATACATTGATGGATTTACATTTAGGATGCATACATGTACATTGACATGTCCAAAAATGTATTAAATATATATATTGTTTAAACATAAATTTTTGCATGAACTAGTTATTTATTTTTATATGAAATTGTTCACATTTTTAATATATTTCATTTACGTTTTTTTATGACAATATGTTTTAATAAGAGGAAAAAGAATGTGTGTGTGTGTGTGTGTGTGTGTCTATTGTAATATTACCTGGACACCTCATTCCCATTATTTTCAAGGGTTGTTCCAATAAATGGAAAACTGTGTTTTTAAATAAGAATTAAATAAGTTCAGAATTAAAGTAGATTTTTATTTTTATTGGCAGAAAAACAATTATAAATAATTACATTTAATGTAAACAATGGTTTTAAAATTTTTGGTAGCCTAGCAGTAATGTTAAAGAGATTTTCCTGCATTCTGGTAATTGCAATTTTGGGACAAATTAAAATAACAAGAAATCTAAAAGTATTAAAAAATCTAAAACATATTTTTTTATTTAAATTAAATTAAATTCGTTTTTAATTAAGATGTTTATGGTTTGGGTTTCTATGAGAATTAATGGAAACTCTCTTTGGTGTGGGTCCCCAAATGTAATTAACACATCCGTTATCTTCATACACACACACACACACACACACACATCTCCATACACCCTCCCCAGTTCTTTCTGCAATTACTCCACACACACACACACACACACACACTACCACACTTCTTACAGTGGCAGCCCTCACCAGACACTTTCTCCATCCTTCTATCCATCATCTATCTCTTCTCTTTCACACACACTCACACGCACACAGTCCACATGCGCATGTGTCTGTTTGACTAGCGCCTCAGTTATCAGACTGCACCGATCTGGGTCGGGGGGAGAAAACAGAGGAGAGAAAAGGAGAGGAAACAAGAGAAGAGAGAGAATAAGGGAGAAAGAGGAGAGGAGAAGGGTGGGAGGGCTTTTCTTTTTCTCTTGTTTTACCTCTATCTTCAGGACTCCAGCAGGACAGGGGAGTTACTGTGACTCTGTGAGCTTCAGTGCAGAAGACATCTGACACGTTTACTTCTTCACCTCTCCTCTTATCTTTCTTCAGAGTGTAGGTCCTGAGCACTGGCTGAGGTAAGTACATGCGATTGTATGTTTGTGTGTCTGTGATTACTTGTCAGGGACTCAACAACCATAGCAATACCAATAGCAACACCAAAGTCATGGGTTCAGTTCTCTGTTAAAAGAAATAATGCAAGTTGTTTTGAACGAAAAAAGTATAAATGTTTAGTAATACAGGAGACCTTTTTCTTCAATCTCTATTTTCTATCTATTATATCTCTATTTGCCCCCTTACTTTGTTACATGAGACTGGGATCATCCTCTCTATGCGTGTGTCTTGACTCGTGTTTATTTGACCACTAAATAGCCCATAAGAACAGCGCTGAGATGTCTGTGGTTTGAGATGGTGTTTCAGTTTCAGGGAAATCCAGAACAGCGCTCACAAACTCCTCATAGTGTGGATGAAACTCAAACTGAATCACAATATCTGAAAATACAAATTTGTAAAAAAAAAAAAAATTTATTGTGTCAATCTGATCAATCAAATCTTACCTAATAAAATCGATTATAAAATCTAAAAACATAAGATATTTGAATAAATCTGATTAAAAATGTTATATTATAAAATCTAAAAACCATTAAAACCCATTAATATAATATTACATATATAAAAATGTATAAAAAAATTATAAAAATATAAAAAGTTTAATTTTGTTAGATTTTATGATAACATTTCCTTTGTAAATATGGGTATTATATTGCTGTGTTAGCATTGTAATTACATGGCCATGAATTAATTACATTTGGAGAGTAAGACAGAGACAGCAAGGAAAAAAGACCAAGCAAATTAGTGTTACTTGACTTCTTGAAGTCGACAATTAGATCCTAAATTCACAACCATAATATATTTCTGCTCCATCCATAATCTCATTCAGTCTTTCACTAAACTCTTTTTCTCTCGCCTGAGCACATCTCTGTCTATTTTCCCCCCTATGGCCCACATTTTGCACAAGTTCTCAGTTTTCATTCTATACCATTCAAGTTTGAAGTCCCTTTCTGTCTTTCCTCTTCTCTTTTCCACCTCTCTCACCTTTCTCCCTCTCTCTCTCTCTCTCTCTTTATATCTGGCTCCCCTGGGAACAGTCAGGACCCCTGCAAAGAGCATGTGTCACATGACACCACAGCCACCAACGCCATCAACAAGCTCTCCAACAAATCAAGAACGCGCGAGAGAGTGTGTACAGTAATACGAGCTCACAGATCACAGTAAACAGAGATTGAGAGATAAAGAGAGATATAAAACTGGGGTGAGATTTACTGGACGCACAGGCTGTCCTATGAACACATGGGGAAGTAAAACCATCAGAAATAATACTTTGCATAAAGATTTTTTTTTTTTTTTTTTTTTTTTTTTTTTTTTTCTAAATGCAAAATATTTTGGGAGGAGATATTTGCATTTTTCTTATGCAAAATATTTACCTCATCTGTCCAGCTCTTTTTCACGTATTTATGTGGACGTGTCAATTTTGTCTTCCATTTTTCTTCTACACCTCTTTCCATCCCTTTTCTCCTCCCAGCTCCTCCCTCCTTCACTCTGACCTTTACCTCTTTTTTCCCCTTCCGATCCTCTCTTTCTCACCTTCACTGTCTTCTTTTCACCTTTCTTAATTCCTCTCTTCATCTTCCTGGACATTTTCCCGCTCCCATCTCGCTCTCTCTCTCTCTCGCCTCCCTTCACGCTTTCCTTGCCTCCTTCTTTTCCACCCCCTCCATTCTTCTCCTCTGTTTCTAATGAGGGCCTGTTCAGCAGTCATGATCAGAGCAGAGGCTGGGTGATGAGAGCGCGTAGCGTCTCAAACGCGTTCACTCCACCGTCTGTCATCCGATCTACGGGGCCACGTTCCCCCAGCGACAACCATTCGTGTTGTTATGGGGACACTTTTCAGCACGACGGCTTTGATCGCAGCCTCTCTCTCCCCGGGGACGTGAACTCACATCACTGGGCCCATCAGCTGCAGATAAACACCGACTGAACATCTGAGAGTTTCAAACTTCGTCAACTCTCCCCCACAGCCGCCGCCCGGCAGTGTTCAGATTACCCCCAGGTGCTGTTTTGGTTGGGTTTGTTCTCTTTGTCGATGGATTTTTATACATCCAAAGCAGCCTGCTGTTCATACATAATGAGAGGAGTTTAATTACATTTCCACGGTAAACCAATTTGATGTCGCCTGTTAAAAATAGAGCCATAGATTCAAGTGTGTTTGCCAGGCATCGCTGAAGTGCCGCTCTCGTCTCTGTGTGTGGAGTGTCAAAGCAGAGAGCACTGAGTTCTAGCGGATAGCAAATTTTCCTTGCTTATATAAATAATTCCCTCTGAATAAAGGCAAATGTTTCCTGCTATCAATGAATCATCAGCTGGAATGAGGCTAACTTTCTCTCCCTCATCCTCTCACGTTTTCCTCCCTCTCTCTCTCTCTCTCTCTCTCTCTCTCTCTCATCTTGCCCTCAGAACAGATGGAGTGTGAGAATCAACTGACTGACTGATAGCTCTGTTCTTTGCTTGTCAGCCGTAATGAATAATCTTTGTGCTGAATGTCGGTAGAAACACAAGTCAGTTTGTCAGGACCTTGGGAGATAAATAACAGCACTGTCATCTAACACGTCAGCCTGAGTCCCGATCTATCCCAGGATTTAGCTGGGAATGTGAGTTTCTGCCGTCAATGTTGGATTTTGACAGGTTTTAGAATTTTCTTTAACTTAATTTTCATTTTAACTTGGAAGTTTATCTCTTAATTTTCACATCAAGGACAAGGCAGATGTTTTAAGTATGATGGATTTACACTTAGTGAAATGAGATAAAGTAAAAGAAAATCTGTAATATCAGCTCCTATGAAACTTCCAGATGTCCTCATTTGTCTTGCAGCTTTCATAAGCCAAGCATGAGCCGTTTGTAATCTAAATAGATGGACTGACAAGATACGGTAAATCAACTTTTCACCAGTCTGTACACTTATGCATTTTTTTCTTTAAATAGTATGCAAATGAAAATATGTCATATGAATAGAACAGTGGTAGATGAACCTTATCTGAATGATACTACATTCGCAAAGATTGTGTACATCTGTGGAACATCAGATTCTTATGTTAATGTTAAAAAAACTCAATCTCAGTCTTATTTCAAGTGCCATAGCAAAAACATTTAAAGCTTTTTTCCAAAGTGACTTACAGTTTATGAATATTAACAGTAATTTGTCAAAAAAAAAAAAATCGTTTTCTAGGTAAATTATTGTTTTGTTCACTCTCAAAAATTAAACATCAGTTTTGCAATTTTTTTCTAACTATTTATAATTAGTATGTCATGGGTCGAAGGGATAACATAATGGTCAAAGGACAGTGCACATGGCGGATGTAGTATATGCTCAGATCTCAAGCACATACTTCATGTAAAGAAGTCCCTAAAGATCTTAATAGAGTTTAGTACATACTAAGTATGGGAATTCAGAAGCACATTATGAAAGGTTTTATCTCTTGTTTTAAACTGACATTCTCTGTTTTCCAGACGAGTGTAAGTGAGCGGCCGTTTTTGTGTTGACAAGGATGGCTCTCTCGTGGTGTCTCTGCCTGGCCATGGCCCTCTTTTCTGGCCCCGGCACAATCTATGCCTTGGCACCTGAAAATGAAGTGACATTACACCCCACAACATGGCTGAGTGAAAACAGGGTCACACCAGTACATCTGCCTAAAGGACACACTCGCAGGTAAAACCCGACAGAAGAAATAAACACAATTTCTCCAATAAGAGGCAGGTACACTTAAATGGGCCAAGTGTACCAATCAGACAAGAATGGAAGAGAAACAATGGTTGTATTTTGCTGCTTCTAACTGGAGTAGAGAAGAAATGGAAGAGTGGAAGAGTTTAAATCAACATTGTAGTCCTCCAGAGAGATCACTTATCCTGCATGATCACTTAGCAGGGACTAGACTCGTCTGGAAAACGCATAATATCTCTCGTCTAGAGCAGTGGAGTGGAGATTCAAACACCCAGGAGGTCACAATGTGCTAATGCTGCATGGGAAAAATATTCAGTATTTACTTAATAGTGTTGTAAATATTTCTCGATATTATTATTCAATATTGCACATTTATAATATTCCTGTTGTTCACTATTTTATAAGTTTTATAGTTTGTTCAGTACACATGGAAGCAGCTGCCTTTTTATAATCATTGTTATTATTGTTAACTAAAACTAAAACTTTTTTTTTTCTTTTTGACGATTGAAATGAAATAAAATATTAATATTAATTGAAAAACTTTTGAAGTTGAAAACTTTTGAATGAAAAAAATTCTAATTACTAAAACTGAAATAAAAATAACTTTAAGATTTAAATAAATATTATAAATGGAACATGGAACATAAAAACAAAAGCTAATTTAAAATATTAATAATTAAAAGAAACATTTTTTTGGGGAGAGGGGGGGTGATCCAGTGGATTTTTTTAGGATTTTTAAAACTTAGGCCATGTGAAAATATATTACAATATTTCCCTTGTAAACATTCTGTAGTAAAGACATTACGGTACATTTTACTAGCAACACAAACTATTTTCGTGACATTCTGAAATCAATGATGGGTCAGTTATTCCCTCCTGTCTGATTGATTCTTCTTAATGGCCTTAAAATTATGACACAGATTTTCCTCCATATCAAACCCACTGAATTCAAGCAGCTAAAACTGCAGTTTTATTTTTCCATTAGCAACACTAGCCAGTGAGAATCACAGTGAGAACTGCTCCCTCACCCGTAACAGAGGTGTCAGGCTTCAGACTGAGCGCGAGAAAGAGAGAAAAGTACAGAATGATCTCAATGCACAGTCGCGGGGCAGAAGCTGATTAATTAATTGATTAAAAGATTGTAACTGTGCCTTCCACACAAAACTCTCTACCCTTTAATTGGATTAAAAGGACAGGGATGGACACACCTGAAGTGTACCTGCCAGTAATCGATCAAACTAAAACTATGGCCCCTTTTTGTTGTTGTATTTGTTGTTGTTCTCAAGGGCAAAGTTAAACCAAAGTTGATTACCAGAAGATGAAATCAATATTATGATAATGTGCCATGCTGGTGTGCCAGTCACATGCAAATAAGAGATCCAAATCACATTAAACAAACGCTGAGTCTTAAATCTAATGTCTGACTATTTCCATAACGATAATACAATGAGCATTTGAAGATGCAGAAAACCATTGACTGAAGGCAGCAGCACAAGCAGGGTTTCAAGGTCAGAGGAAGTGGCGCTTGCCAAATGGCTGGTGTTACCAGAATGCACCGAGGGAGGTTCACCAGATTCTGGCCAGTGTGATGTTATTCACAGAGGGAGACTGAATGTGTTTCCTGTCTGAGCAGAGCACGCTACAGTGATGCTGCACCTGGCATCAGCTGTGATCTGTGAACATTAGGGTTTGTGGAGATGCATATCTAACGACGGCGATGGATCGATAGAAGCTTATCAGGGATCAGTCATTCTGGAGTCATTGCTTTTGTTTCTCTTCACCTTCATTAGCAGACAAAGCTGTGCAAACAACAGCAGTCAAACAGTCTCCAAGGAAGCTCTGCGGCATGTTGTTTAAAGACATAAACTTGTCATAAACTTTTTAGAATTCTTTTTATCCCCCCCGAGGTGCTTTAAAAATGTCAGTGCTTTGTTTTGTTCCAAAACAGTCATAATGTTGTTTTTAATAACCACTTTTTTCCCCTTTCTTTGACTATTATAATGCAAGGGATAGTTCATCCAAAAAGACCAATTCTGTCATCATTTGCTCACATACATGTCGTTCTAAACCTGTACAAATGTATTTCTTCAGTGGAACGTAAAACAAGATATTTTGAAGAATGCTGGTAACCAAACACTTTTGGTGATCATTGAATTCCACTGGACAAAAAAACACTGAGACATTTCACAGAATATCTCCTTAATACTCAACAGAAAAAATGCATAAAGGTTTGTAGCGACATGAGGGTGAGTAAATTATGATCAAATAAAACAAATTTAAGCAAACTATTATTTTAAAATAAATACCCTATTCACATAAGAAAAGAATATCAGCTGTCTTCTCACAAGTCTGTTTACTGCCTAGTACAATATAGATGCCATGTGTTCACAATACAGAGAATTTTCACTCAAACGATCGTATTGAAATGGTCAGGCTTTGTTGAAAATTTTAGTTTGAGATCAATTAATCATGATTAATCACATCCAAAATAAAAGTTTGTTCACATAATATATGTGTATGTACTGTGTGTATATATATGTGTATATATATATATATATATATATATATATATATATATATATATATATATATATATATATATATATATATATATATATATATATATATATATATAAATACAAACGTGATTAATCGATTTGACAGCTCTAGTTGAGATCCTTCTGAATGATATTCAGGAACAGCACATAAGGTTGGCTGGACATTTCTAAATTTTACTCTTATTTTTAGTCTGGTGTCTAGAAATTAGAATATGATTGAGTGGATCAAGTTTATGAACACTGAATAGGTGTTTATTCATAAATGTTGGCAGTCATGAGTTAAAGTATTTGGGTTTCTGATGTCAGAAATCCAATGATTTTGTAACAAAATATTTTTGCAGCTTAATTTCAATAGAGGGTCTTTTATGGAAGTCTGTTTCAGCTTTAGAGTTAAAAATAAAACAGGATTTTTTTAAATTAAGAAATATAGCCACACTGTGAGATATAAAGTCGCAGGAGATGTTAAGTGACAGTTAAAAGTTTGTTGTTTAAAACATGAGGAATACAAATAGATTAAATTAGATTATCTTAATGAGACACAATTTGGCTTGTGCATATTGGTAAAGGAGACTGTTAGACCGATTAATCTATGATGAATGGTTAATCTATGGAAAATAAAATAGATTCTTTCGAAGATCTTACGAATAATTAGACCAAACATCATATCTGCTGTGTCTAATACATACAGATACTGATCTGTGTTTCAGACTGTATTTCACACTAAAGAAGAAAGCCGATTTGCTGTCTGTTACTGTGAGCCCCTGTGCAGTGCCCATCGAATGGAGCTTGGCTGTTCGGACCCTGAAGGATAAACCACCTAAGAAAGCACACTGTGAGTTTTTGTGTGTGTATGCGTATTAATGGATTAATGGACGTGACTGCTTGAAGGTATATTTGTGCATTTATGCAAACACGTACATGTATGTTTGTATTTGGGAGTGCTGGCATAGGCCTAACCAGGGCTAACGGGCTAACAGACAACTAAGGGTTTTTATATCCAATGGGTTGCATCCCCTCAGAGGCTTTTGAGGCACACTGATTTAATTAGCAGGTGTAAAATTGCTGTTGTGTTGCTTTAGGATCTCTGTGGACAGAAGATTCTCCACTTATCCATCTCTAAATCTCCAAGCTTTCCCTGACAGAGAGAAGACGAGAAAGAAAAAAAAATTCTAACAGAAACAAAGAACACTGACGTCTGTTTCTAATTACAATTTTTAGTAACACTTTACAATGAAAGTCTGTTTGTTACCATTAGTTTATGAATTAGGTATTGTGAGCTTACAAAGAAAAACATGTATAGCATTTATTAAAGTGGCCCTGTTATGCTATTTGAAAGATTTCTAATTCGATTTTGGGAGTCCCCAACAACAGGTTTACATACATGCAAGGTCAACGAACACTTTCTTATAATATGCATTATTTTCTTATAATATGCTTTTAAATTTATTTGTTCGAAGATTCATCTTTCCGAACCCCTCCTTTGGGTGAGGCTACTCTGCTATGATTGGTCCGATGACCCAGTCTGTTGTGATTGGTCTACTGCTTACAGCGCTTGTCGGAAATAGATGTGGCAACTTGTGATGTGTGTACTTTGCGTAAAGCGTATTCAAATGTAAAACAACTAATTTAAGCGATTCAGAGTCGGCTCTTTCATTTGAGAGACAATAACTTTATGAATGATTCACTTTCAGCTTTACAGTTTTACAGACTGTTTATATCCACATACAGCTAAACTACAATTTGCTTTTGCATTGCGTTCTATGGTGACTACATTTTTGCACTCTGCTTTCGTAATCATGCGCATGTTCTGAAAGTAAGTCTGGCAGGCAAAGCAGCATTATAAAGTCATAAAGTGACATATAAATCATTTAAACTGTGAACTCAGGGGTCCCCATCTACACCTTTAAATTATTCACATTTATTACCAAACATTCTCTCTAAAAGTGTACCGACAAAAGTAATGATGTTTTGCATAAAATACAAACTTATCCGTGCATGCTGCCCAAATGTTTTTGCACTCTTTTCATAAGAGCCGTCTGTTGAAAATGCTGAATCTTGATCTGAAATGCTTCGTTTCTGCAGGGAGCTCCAAGAAGAGCATGCCTGAGGTTTGGTGGAGAGGTTCTGGAAGAGAGGTTAGGATTTACACCTACACCGGCAATGCTGTAGACACCTACACCGGTCCTGCCAACGCTCCAGCGTCCATCTACATCCTGCGGCTGAAATCAAACGAACAGGACACGCAGGTGTCAGCATACCTCCACGAAGGTCCTGGTCCCTCGGGGGCTTTCCCTGAACTGCCGTCGGACCCCAGAGTGCACACGCTGGGGGTGGGCATGACCAGTGTCACCTTAAACTGGGCTCCAAGCTCATCTATAGCTGTTAAAGATGGTCACCGGCCACATCGTGAATATTGTGTCTTAGTCAACCACAAACATAACTACCGAAATCTTTGCGCTGCTCATGAGGGAATCCGAAAGGAGATACAGAGTATGCAGAAGAGACAAAGGAGGGACAAACAAAGCAAAGAGATTGTGTGGGCAACAAGTAAAGATTGGTGGTGGCGGCAGCCAAATGCCCTCAAGGATCATGAATCATCTACGACTGACAAGTTTGAGGATACTGGGTGTGTGTGCAGGGACATTGAAAGTGTGTGCACGGTTTCAGACCTGCTTCCGAATACACAGTACTACTTTGATGTGTTCATAGTGGACAGGGTTAATGGCACGAGTGTGGCCTACACCGGCACTTTCGCCCGTACGCATGAGGAGGCTCGATCAGCCATCACATCCTTACGGGAAGGCCAGGTCAAATGGGTCACCCTGAGCTGGGAAGCAAGCAGTCTACAGGGGGATCAGTTCCTATTTAAACCTCGCGGGTGGCAACAAAATGGCCTGCTTACCTTGCATACCTGTAACGGCACTAGTAAAGTCAAAGTCAGCGTCTCCAGTAAAGGACAGACTTTGACATCTCAGGAGGTGGGACATCAGCTTGCCCAGATATGGTTGCACGGCGCCCCTTCATACCTCATCCAGCTCCAGGCCTTAATTCCAGGTTCCTCATCGACGATTCCTAAAGGTGATTCCAAAAAGTCCAAATTCTGTCTCAAAATGCAAGCGTCGTCAGCGTACCACCGCCGAGCCATGCCGGTGTTTCCCACCACACTACAGATTAAGTCTTTCAACAAGTTGCGGACCTGCAACTCCATCACTCTGGCCTGGATGGGGACCGAAGAGCGGAGTCTCTATTGCATTTATCGGCGGCAGATCCCACTCGACAGCAAGCACACCTCAACTGATCGTTGCGTCGACCCAGAGTCCCGTCCTGCCGATGAGAGAGTCTTCTGTAAGTATTTCCAGGAGCTGGACCCACGGCGGGCAGTCACAACAGCAGTGGTTGGTCAACTGGAACCAGGGATGCTATATGTGTTCGACGTCTATCTTATGAGACGCTGGGGACTTCCAATTAAGTACCACAGCAAGACGGTGAGAACCAGGAGTGAATGTTGAGTGGACATCTCAGAATCTTGCTCTCAGTGGAGAAGGACTCAATGGAGAGATATAACGCCACAGGAAAGCCAATATAAGGCCAGAGAGGGAACTAATGGGGGCCTTGATCTGGTGCAGTGGAGGTCGAATGTGACCACTGAAAGACATAATATAATATGCCAACAACACACAAATACCAAGAGAGGTGAGACCAAGCTCACACCAGCAAAGACTAATTGACTTTATTCCTGTACTAATGTGTGTGTTGTTGTTGTCTGTTGTTAATTATACAGTAATGGGTGTCTGAATAACAGAATCTCTCTCATCTCTTACACAAAAGAGGACCGTGCCAAAATATGCAAGAGAAACAGCCGGAGGCCTTTGAGCACCAGTGCTAAACAGAGCTGTATCAGATCTCTCAATCTGCCACCAGTAGGGTATCAGAGAAAGACACCAAGTGAAGGATGGGAAAGAGAGAGAGCGAGCGAGAGATGTGTGAAGTCAGTGTGTTGATTATGCTCTGCTAAAGCATGCAGCAGGGAAAAACGAGTTAGCAGTTTGCTTCGTTGTCTGTGATATGATTATTGTGCTGCGCTTCTGCGCACTAATAAAAACACAGTTAACAACCAGACATGAAAATGATCTGTAGATGTTTCACACTTTGACATTCATCAAGGGCAATGGCTGTTCAGGCTCCTGATATAAAATGGACTGAATTTATTAAAAAATATTTACGAAGAACTTTGAATGCTGCAGTCCCAGACATCAAAAGTGTGCCAGTGGCTCCATCTGCTGTCCAAAGGAGGAACGAACCCTAAACGGCTGTTGGATTTCCCACAGTGGGTGGCAACAAGTTTTCAAAGGCTAGTTAAAAGAGAGAAAAAAAGTATTTCAGGTTTGATGGGAATGATGCAAGAGTGATTAAATGACGACATACAGTATATGGCCAACTATCCATTTAAGTCGACTGAAACAAGTCTTATTTATTAATAAAACGCGTGTGCAATGGGTTTAATGTCCTTATGTCAAATTAATTGCATATGGTCATCAGTCATGTTATAAAAAGCAGTAATAATAATAATTTACGTGATTACATTTAAACTATCAAAACAAATTATCAGAATAATCATCAAAACCTTGTTTCACTCATCAAATATTAATAATTTTATGAATTGTTTACATGTAAAATGTAGAAAAGTGGTTTTAAAGTTCAGCAAAACTATGATGAGGATAGAATTCTAATTTCACAGCGTTTTGAACCAGGTATCTGAAATCAACATACTGTACAATACAACTGCTAGAGAATACTGAAGTTAACTATAAACTGTATAATTACTGAGATACAAACACATGAATGTACAGTACTGTTACAGTGTAAAAGACAAAAAGAAAAACACCATATTATTCGAATAATTAACTTTTATTTTTCAATTGCCATTCTCATTTTAGTTACAGAGGTAAACATTTAAGGGAAATCGTAAATAGAGCAGTGCTACACCTGCCAAGAACTGTCACCTCCACACACACACACACAATCACACACACTCCCATCCAGCACTGTCATCTCCACCAGACATAGAGCAGATAAACCATTATTTCCACACAGGAAACATGTCCGCTTGCAAAAGATCTGCATCCGTGTTTAATAGACCAGCGTGGTCTGCTGATCCAGGCGACATGGCTTCTTGAAATCTGCCCACTCAAATCAGCAGCAATGAAACTCTGTGGTCAGACAGCAGAATGTCTTCTGGAACTCAAGAAACCTCTGTCCAATGACAAAGAAAGTCTAGGAGTCAAATATGGCTACAACTTCTGCAACTCTAGATTGTCCTTGCTGAGCTGAGTGATGAATAGTTGGCTCTGTCTTAGAGGCGGAGGCGTTAGGCTGGGGTACGAAGAGATGTCTTCCCGTGACACCCCTTCGGTATGGCTATAGAGGAATCCATCTCTTTGATCATCAAACATTTTGATGGCCTGTACACTCATAATACATGATTTGAGCTTGATACTCTCCAGATTGAAAAACAAAAACAAAAAAAAGTTGTTTAGAAGCAATATTCACTCACTGAGATCAACACGTTAATCAAATCGGAGAAATGCAAATGTTAAGTTAGAGTCTGTACGTTTTCAATAAATGCTTTTACAGTGAAGCTGCCACATAAACATTACAGACCTGTAAGAGCCACAGTTAATATCTGCCAGTAAAATGGTACGCCAAAATGAGCTTCACCAGTCAGTGTTAAATATTTAAGGATTGCCTGGCACCAAAGGAACCAAATCCACTTAATGCCAACAACAAAAAAGATACAGTACACTTATTTGAACAAACCCTGCAGTCTTTGTGTGCGTTTCTATTTATATATGTAATAATGAATAAACACCAGCCTGTCCGTCGCTTGCCAAATCTGTATGGCTTGTGGGACTTATGGCTTATTTTCTTGAAACTTGAAATCCTCTTTTCAACCGTCATTACGCAAGCTGTACAGTTGTACTGGCCCACTCTTGTATTGCAGGTGTACTTCCAGAATTTCAGTGTATTCATGTTTCCTTTTGAAAAACAGGGTCATGGTGGTTCTACACTGAATAAGACCTTGGAGTCAGTTTGAATGTTATAATGCTATTGAAAATTACATGACCACGGAATCATGATATAAAGACTTTGAATTCTTTCACACCTACGGTCCATGATCGTGGATGGAGTTGGTGGAATTGCATCACAATGGAATATCCATCTAGGATATAAATAGTATAATCTTCTATAGCAGGTTCACACGATCCAACAGGGTCCTGAACACACCGGTGAGGCAACATTCAGGCAATTTAACACCCTGCTTGAACGAACCTGCATAGAAACTCCATGTAGGCTTCATAGAGCCATTTTTAGGGAAAAACCAAAAGTTGTTACTCCATACAGTACAGCATGTACAGTACATCTACAGATGTAAGGGAAAGACAGTTTCCTGTATTTGGCAGCCATATAAAGCTGAATATCCAATATACAAAAATAAGGTTTTAGAAAAATTTCAAACATCAACATGAATAACGATACTTCTAATAATAACAACAGCGGTCATAAATAAAGTTCACGCCCAAACGGCGTGTTGTACAAAAGTCCAGCAGACGTATAAAGCGCCGGTCAGTACTGAAGAAAAGTTGCATCAGTGCCGAGGTGTGTGTGGTTCAAGAATGTGAGGGAGACTGTATGTGTGTGTAAGTGTGTTTGTGTTAAAGCCCTGGTCTGCTACTGCGTGCCGTCGAAGCACCTCTGTTGTGGGACCGTGCTGGAACAGACACTAGGTGTAGTAATAGAGAGAGAGAGAGACAAAGTGTGAACACTAGGTTTATGCATTTAAAGGTACTCTTATATTCTTAGTGATTCTCCTACCAAAATGATTTGCATTTTATGCTAAATCCAATCAGGTCCGTTTTTATATTCTCGATGAGTTTGTAAATACACACTCCGTATTTGTAGTACAAATGTACTGTAAGTCTGTAAAGACTATTTTTCTTTAAGGTTTAGGACGTTCCCTCTTAAGAAAAAGTTTGGACTTTTAGCACTCACACATTTTAGTCAGAGTGCGGTACTTGATTAATCATAGATATTAAATAATGCATTGACAATAAATGACTTGCTTTCTACATTTCACTCTTTCATCATTATTCTTCAAGTAAAAAAATATGTAATATTTGAAAATATAAAGTACTAAGAAAGGCCAATTTGTTGAGCCCAAGCATATAAATCTTATTACAGTGCATGCAAGGCTTCTGATCTTCTGATACAGATTCCTATTATATTTTTATTTTCCACATTTTTATGCTATTAATTCAGCTGAAACAAACTTCATTTTAGGATTTGGTATCCTAATTTTGTTTATATATTCAGAGTTGACAGCAATAACAAAATTAATATTAGCATGCTGAATTATTGTTAGCCTGCTTTCTAGTATTTCCATTATCGATTAAGTTTATGGTCAGCATGTTTTTATTGGGGTCAGTATGAATACTTTTATTTAGTAACAGTGCATTAAACGGATCAAAAGTGACAGTAAACACTGTGTCCACAAAAATATTAAGCAGCACAATTGTTGATAATATGACGCTGAAGACCGAAGTACTGTCATCGCTAATGAAAATCAGCATTGGCATCACTGGAATAAATTCAATGTAAAAATACATTAAAATAGAAAATATTTATTTTAAACTGTAATGATATTTCACAGTATTGCAGTTTTTTCAGTATTTTCCGTCAAATAAATGCAACATAAGAAACTTCAAGAAAATCTTATGCACCCAAAACTACTGAACAGCACTTAATTATCAAATTTCACTGTCATCGTGACTTTTCTTTCTTATATCTATTTAACTATTTATAGCCAAATTAACACTGCAAATAAAGTTTACACAGAAAACCTACAACCGAATTTGCAAGTACTGGTGTTTCCTTCAAGAAATACAAATCTACTGTAGTTTATAATGACAAAAATACAATTATGTTTTGTTTTTCTTTCTGTACATTAATTATTGTTTACCTTTATTTTACAAAATAATGCAAAAATGCCCATTAAAACTGATTCTCACTAACCTGGGGGTGGAGCTTTAGCATTTGGCTCCTCCTCTTGCTCATTTGGGAAGTGACCAAGGGGATGATGGGAAAAAGAATCTATGAAGGAGGAGCTGCTGATGCCCAGACTGATTCCAGTCACACCAATTCCCAGAGAATCTACACACACGCACACACACCCAAATACAGTCAATGGGACAATTTATAATGTTATAATGTTCCTCTATACATCTGATGTGTGTTTGTATGCACCCACCTACACCAACAGACGCTCTGCCAGGTCGTCCCTGCCCAATGTTGTCTATTCCAGTGAATGAACGCTGATATGGGGTGTCTGACTGCAAACAAAGTTTTGCCATGATACACAGTACACAGATAAATACACATGATGAGGGTCAGGAGGAAGTTTAAAGGTCGTGTGTTGTATTCATGTGCAGGAAAGATTCACCCTAAATGTGTGTGTGGTGTTGGGTCTGGAAAACACATCCAGCAGGTGCAGTTTGTCTCGGGGTTGCAGTCCGACACTCTCATCGGTCACTGCACTGTGTGCACGACTCGAGGAGCCTCTCTGCTTCTGTAAACACACACGCTTTCATGGTTAACCAAGGTTAAACTAAGACCTCTAAATAAGTAAAACACCTTTTTATTACTTGAAATAAAAATACATGTTAGCGGAAATAAAATAATAGTGACAAAGGCAATCTCTCATTTTCATTTAGTTTGAAATTATGTACTAAATAACTAACACTGAAAGAAAAAAGAAAAAACATATACCAGTAAACAAGTAAAAAAAAAATTACTATAAGAAAAATTAAGTCAACTAGTCAAACTTAATAGTATTTCAGTGATACTAAAATAATAGTGATGTTTTCACATGTACAGTATATAAATATGTTAAATATATTATACATAAACACATACATAAATATTAGAGAACATTGATAATATTATATTTCCTGAGCAACAAATCAGTGTATGAGAATGATTCCTGAAGGATCATGTGACACTGAAGACTAGAGTAACGGCTGCTGGAAATTCAGCTTTACCATCAAAGGTATAAATTACATTTAAGATATATTTAAACAGAAAACAGTTATTTCATTGTTATTTTAATTATTCATCTAAAAACTATTAGTAATGTCAGGTTGTGTATTATATAAACAGCACCTGCGTAAGCCGTGAGTGCTGTCCGGAGTATGTGTGTTCTGTGTCTCCTGTACCAATGGGAGGGAGGAGTGTGTTTCTACTGAGATGCATTGGAGGTGAGGCCAAACGATCACCGACGGTCGTCCTGAAACACACATAAAGACACACACTTTTGCAGGAGAATCACTTTTTGGGAAACAGTGTACGAGTTACGATGCGTAGTGCTCTTACAATCTTGTGCCTCTAACCACCTCTTCCATGGAGCCAGTCGTGATGGGCTGTGTTACACTGGATGTCAATGGCATTAGAGTGCGAGGGGGCGGGTTCCGTCGCCGTGCCGACTGAGGGGGGCGGGTCAAAGAGGAGGTGCTTTGTTCCAGTGCACGGCGTGGTCGAGGTTTACTGGTGGGAACGACACTAGAGCCGGGACGATGAGACACTTTCTCCTCGGAGTCCCTACGGTCAGACAAATACAGAGGATCATTGAAAGATTCATTTAAAAAAAGCCATAGAAATAATCTATTCACCAATAATTTATGGAAATAGTTAAAAAGAACTGATGTTCTGCCAGAGTCTGCGGTCTGAATAAGACTAAGTACTGAAAAACAACATGGAAGACACTAAACAGTCAAAAAGTCTTTCAATTGTGTTGTCTTTGCTGGTTGCATGCAAAAACAAACTATAAACCACTGTATTCGGATACACAAGCAAATATTGGTTCTTGTAAATAATTCATTTTCTATAAAAAAAAAAGGAAATAATATTAATTCTCAATATCACTGTTTTTACAGTATTTTGGCTCAAATAAATGCAGCCTTGGTGAGTATGAGACGTCTTTCAAAAACATTAAAAATAAAATTGGAATTTCCAATATCCTGGATTTTGTATGTTTGCCTGTTTCTTCCTATGGGAGGCACTAGAGGGCTTTCTCCTATGCCTTGTTGTCTGGACAGGCAAAATATTACATCATCCGACCTCTAGTTTGGACCAATTCCTGCAACATCACAACACTAAACAACAGTGCTGAATAGTAAAGGTTGTAAAGGGTGTGTTTATTTCTTCTCCTACTGAGTTATTCGGTCCAGTGTCCCCAGGTTCCTTTGCTGCAGTGGAATACCATGTATCATGATGAGGTCATTGAGATTTTGATGAGCAACTGCCACCCCTACAGGTACTCGACTGGACTGTGGGAAGAGAAAATCTTAAGCAAATTCATGTTTTAATATCATTGTCCTGTAATGCACAGGTCTGTATATCTCAACAATTAAAAAGAGATCGCATTCACAGCATCTGACATCCATCATCTGTACAGCATGCAACGACTTGTAAAACAAAAAGACACTGAAAAGAAACACAAAACTAAGAGTGGGAACAAGCATTATAACACCTCCACAAGATTAAAAAAATGAATGCAAGCTTAAACTAAAGTCAGAGTTTACAAGGATGTTAAAAAAGTGGCCTGTAAGTTGTGTGTTAAAAAAACAAAGATTAGTGTTGAAGTTTAGGAGAAAGAGAGAGAAACCGGTCCACAGACAGAAACACTCTCTCGCTCGCCCTCTCTGATTAAATGTTGTTATCAGGGTAGAGTTACATACTGTCGATGACTTTCTCTGCTTTTTGGTTTTCCGTCTTGACTTGTGCTTTGAACCCCATGAGTTTGAGCTCTTTGGAAAGGAAATGAGGGGAGAGGATAGAAATAGAGAGGTAAAGAAAGAGAAAGAAAGAATACAGATGACAGATGGATGATTGGATAGAAAGGCAGAAACAGGGACACAGAGGAAAAGGAGGTAAAAAGTTAATGAATCAAAAGCCTGGGGAAAAGCTGAAAAGACAAATGCTGAGAGCAGTGAAATACAGCATTTGTGTGTATATTTGTGTATGATCATATATGTAAAGACAGAGAGGACACAAAGCAGGTAAGATCTCTCCACAATGACAGCATGTATACAGAATTCCCACAGCTTCAGACAAATTCATTTCTATGGCTTTTCCAATTTTTCCATGATTATTTTGCATAGTAATTTTAAAATTATTTAATAAATTATTTAAAGTATTTGATGCAAACCATATCCATGTTTTGTTTACTTATTTATTTTTCGTTTTACTAATGCATAAAGGATGTTATCTGGTGCAGTTTCTTTAGGCTTTTTCATAATTGTATTCATTTTTCCCCTTTATGATTTCATTTTAAATTGTACTGTTGCATGGCAAATTCATTTTTAAATGTACAACAATTCTAAGTTATCACAATTAATATTGCATGCATTATATAAAAAAAGCCAAATAGTTTCGGAAACAGTACCTAAACTTCCCTTAAGCTTTTCAAATCAACTACTCATTCACAACAGACATTTCTAAATTATTTTAGATTCTCGATGACTTTTCCAAGATCGTGGGAATCCTGTCAATTAAATATTTTGGAGGATATCATCAAGCAGATGGCAGGGCAAGGGAGGGTTACAGATTTCTGAAATCAGATGGGATTTCAGATGAAATCAATGTTGCATCCATCTGCCACAGAAGGAAAAGTAGGAACCCTTCTGTTCTACAAGTGCTTGACTAACCTGGGCCTGCAAGCTGTCCGCGAGCTGTTGCGTTCTGGTCTGGGACAGTGGAGGAAGCACTGTTGAGACATTGGACAGCAACAGAAAAGGATTCTGGGTATCAGAGCAGGCAGGGCTGAGGGCCACGGTATTCTTCTCATCATCTGGTGGACAGAGACGTTCAGAGAGATTATTCTTCACTTATTCATTACATGGCTCTTTGAAATACTTGATTCGGCCAAACGCAACACGCTGCTTTCAAAATAGTTTTGAATAATTACCGTATTTTTCGGACTATAAGTCGCACCTGAGTATAAGTCGCATCAGTCCAAAAATACGTCATGATGAGGAAAAAAACATATATAAGCTGCACTGGACTATAAGTTACATGCATTAAGAACCAAGAACCATTTCTTTAATTATTTGGTGAGGTGATTAATTAGAAGGAAACTCAGGGTGAGCTTACGCTATGCCTACATCTGCGTCATGGGTGCAAAAGTTAGTGGAAGCTAGAGATTATGGTTTATAACGTTTTGAATATGGATATAATCTTACAAAAATGCATAATTTCGCTTCAGGAGGCCTTTATTAATTCTCTGGATTGAAAGTAGAAAGTCATAAACACTTAGGATGGCTTGACATTGAATAAATTATGGGGTGATTTTCATTTTTGCCGTGAACTATCCCTGTTAAAAAATGTTACAGACTGCAAACTTTTGAACAGTATCCCAGTATTCCAGTTCTAGTCTTACTAAACACAAACCAAAATAACCATCATTTATTCAAGTGTTTGAAAATTCCTCCTACCTGACACAAACCCCTCCCAATGCCTTCGTACAAGCTCCTCCATCCAGCCAGTGAGCTCACGCCACACATCATCAAACAGCAGATCAAGCACCGCCTCGCGGCGACAGTGATAAGGCGAGACAGGGGGCAGCCAGCGCCTCCGCCGTCTGTTCACAAACTCACGTTCCCATTCCTCATCCCTAGATAAACACACATATTATTAATCTACAAAAACCACAGAAAAACACCAGATCAATTATATTTAACTCCCATCTGTCACACACAAACTCACAGGTCCCTGCAGTCGAAGGCCAGATACTCTTCTATCAGCCCCTCGGCTTCGATTACCCTGGGCAACTCTTGGTTACTACAGGGTGTGACACTCGGGTGGGTCACGTCCACAGAGGGCCGACACAAAACTGCCCTCCGACCCTGCACACACAACCTGCCACACACACACACACAGAGAGAGAGAGAGAGAATAGGGTTTATAGAACCCTAATGATTTCATACACATCCACGAACCCACAGATGACTCACTCGTTAGTTTTCTCTTTGCTCTGGTCGCCACTGGAGGGGATGTGTGCATGAGCTGGTGTGGCGAACCACTGGAATCCTTCATCTGTGGGACAAACCAGCTGTGTTCCAAGGATCCTGTCACACACAAATGCCCAAAACAGGTTTAATCACCAGATACTGGGCTGCCCATTAAAACTTACAATCACAATTATTTTGCTCAAAAATCCAATTCTTATTCTAGCTCGTGAAAGCATTTTTTCTTAGAACAACCATTTTTAAGTTGAAGAAGTCTTATACCTTAACCACCTGAAAAAACGCAACAAAGACAAGATTCCTATCTTCCTCTTTGACAGGTTAGAACAATTTGTTCAATTCTCATCTGATATTCACATACATAGTGATTTGAGGAGATTATAATAATCCTGACTTCAAGGTTAGAGTTATGGTCAGAGACAGAAGAAAATGCAAACATGAGCCAGGTATGTTCTGCTGCATCTGTGGGTGTTTTACTAAATCCAAACAAAAGATTTATGGAAAAAGCTTATTTATTTATGAACTTGTGTTAATATAAAGTACTTTGATATTAATGGAGCATTTGAGCATATTTTTTCACTCCTTTGCTTCTGACATTTGAATGTTTTGTTTATTTTGATAAGTGCATTAAACTGATACATATATAATTTGAAACTTATCCTGTGAAAAAAAATGTATGTGACGGACATTTTTTATTGATATTTTTTAACTCAGCATCTTCTTTTTTTTTTGCAAGTCAGAATCATTATTTTTAGTATTTTTTTAACGTTGCATTGCTATTATATCGATGCGATTATTAAATCACGACTGTTATTACTTGAGAAATGTATTTTTAGATTTCAGCAGAATTATTGATTTTCAAAGCTTACATTTAAAGCAAAATCTGTAAAATTCCTAATACAAATTCCAATAATTCCAAATTATTTAAAACAACAAAAATTCCTTTTATTGTAGCACAAAGTGCATTTTTCAGCAAACGTTTACCAACAATACAGTTGAGACTTAAGTTTGGATTTATTACAGTTCATCACTGAGACGGTTTCTTTGCAGATTCATTAGCAGCAAATAGCACAAACAGCACTGTAAGGGACTGTATAGCGCCTTTATATGTCAAATGAAAATACGGATAAACAACTAACTGCAAATACTGCAGATAATTATGTGCAATTAATCAAAAGATGCAGGAATCATGATCGTGATCAAAATATGATTAATCCTGCAGCACTAACCACAGACCACGAAGGCGTCACTGATGTTCACAGATCTGAGTGTGTCCATGTGTGTGAGTGCGTACCGTAGATGAGGGAATCGTGAAGCCCACTCCTGACACTCTTCCTGCAGGCCTTTGAGCTGTGTTTCACACTTCCTCTCGTACAACAGCTCTTCAATCTCTTCAAACATCTGCTGGACCTGCCTGGAGGCGGCTTTATCAAATTCCTACCGGGAAAAAGAGATAGCAAAAGAAAGAAAAAAAGAAAGAGGCAAAGTAAAAGAGATGAATTTGAACACATTTTGAACACGCTGTGTACTGTTAAAAACAAGAACGCATATTGTGTGAACGGTCCCTTAGAATTCGAGAAGACATCACTCACATCGTAGCCCCACGAAAAGACAGAGCTGTTCTCTGTAGAGATGCCAGTTCCCGTGTAACTATGGATACCAGACCAAGACTGAGCTGTGTCATCTGTGGTGAGTGTCTGACATCCTGATCTGACGGATGACGCAGAGGACTCCTCAGACCTAGAAAGAGAGAGAGGGAGTGATTATTTCATCAATTCAAATGTCAGATTGGAAAGAATTGCAAGAATATACATATTACACTCCATAATGAGACCTTGCCCCTTTGATATATACGTGTACAGACACACATTGTACCTGGAGCTCACCTGCTGAATGAGGACATGTCCTCCTGAAGATCATGCAGGAGTCTGGGATGTACACTATCATCATCTGCCTCCTCTGGAAGAGGATGCTGGTCCAGACAGCTGCGGGACGAACCACGACTACCAAAACCAGCAGAGAGAGAGAGAAAGAGGAAGAGCGTTTACTGCTTGAAGACAGAGCAACTTCTAAAATCTATATAATAATCAATCAATCTATCTATCTACCCAAGATCTATCTATCTATCTATCTATCTATCTATCTCCAACGATCTTTCTGACTAGCTATCATTTGACTATTTCTTTATATCTATCAATGCATTAATCGAAAACACAATGTAGTATTTGTGCAGGATTACTTGATACATATTAACAAATAAACTGTTATACTTAAACATCAGTCCACAGTAACCTAGTGAGCTGGCTTCCTAATAAAATAAGATACCAGAAATGCTGTCTAAGTAGGCAGCTTGAGATAGTGTCTGTGTGATTTCCACGCACATCTCTAGGCTGTGAGATACAGGCCGGCGGCTGTATCGTGAAATCATCCTCCTGAAGCGGTTACAGGCGCATCTCCTCCATCAAGGCTGTGATCCGACTCCGAGCCTCCTGTGTCCGGACCGGCCCGCTGCTGCTGCACCACCGCTGCTCCACCCTCATGCTTCTCCAACAGTCGGAACCACACAAACTTTGATCACAGCTGTGCTGGGAGAAAATGTGAAGTACCCAGCTCTCAGCTGGTCCGATCCTGATCTATCAAACCTTGTGTGGATGAGAGTTAAGAGTCCGCGAACATTAAACGAAAATCTGATTATTCCACCATATCGTCGACTGATTTATTAGGAAACGTTACGTGGTTTAAAAAAACAGTTGTATTCTTCATCCATCCAGGATTATCTTCTGAACAACAATAACAAGACTGTCATCATGGAGACCAAGGTGCTCGCGCCCACTGATTTGTGTGAAGTGATGTTTTCAACGTATTTTGCTATCTTGACATATACACTGCTCTCTAGTGCATGGGAGTATTATATTTTATAAATTATTATACTATACTATACTATACTATACTATATTTTATTATATGAATAAATATGGGAGGACACATAGGAGTAATTATACGTGCTAAAAAGGTCAGTATAGGTCTACCTATCTAATATTACTAATGTAAAATATTAGATTAACTAGAGCTTTCAAAGGGCCATCAAAAGGGAAGGAATAGCATCATTAAAGTATCATAAAAGTTGTCAGTACAACTCAACTCAGCCATTATTTAGTAATATTGTTATATTTAGTAATACTGTAATATTTAGAAATATCTAGTAGTACAGAGTAATTTAATAATCTGTTACATGTTCATAAAGGAATCAAAAATGTCTGATTCGGGAATAAATTATTCAGGCAAATCCAATATAGGGAAAGATTTGATTCAAAAGAATAATCAAAAGAGGGACCATTGTATTCTTCCCTTTTTTTTTCTTTTTTTTCTTTTTTTTTTTTTTTTTGCTGGTGTTACTTTTGACAGTTACAAATGAAGAAATTACCAACTTACAAATTTGTTTATAAGTAACTTTTGTAAGAAATAATTTACAATGTTAACATATAATTTAGCCTAGACAGTTAAGACCACATGATGAATCAAAAAACAGAAGAGGTGCCAAATGTGATGATCACATAATTTATAAACGAAGCACATATCACATACAGACTCACAATGCAGAACATTTCAAATCAAACACTAGAAGTCCTATGTTTTCATCTGCTTGCTCTCTCCAAACATTGAGATCCATCAGTCTTTGATGTTCTGTTCAGCTGGGCCAGGTCTTCAGGATTTTCAGGTGGTTTAGTTAGTCTGCAATGTATTTGAGTTCAGGAAACTTGGCTTGGTGTGCAGCTTTGATTTGTTGCCACATCCACTTGCGCCTTCTGTGCTGCGTGGCCTTGCTCCTGTTCCTGCATCATGAACGGTCGGCTGATCCAGTGTTCATTCTCTGCTTCCTGTTCCAGGCGTTTAATCACATTGTGTCTCATCTGCCAGATGACTGCTCGCGATCGACGGTACTTCCCGATCCACTGCTTTCCTGGGATTCCCTTCCGCAAAAGAGCCAGAGTCAAGAACATCCTGCAGCCAGTGATTCTCACAAGAGTGATTCTGTGAAATGTATCACCAAGCAGTTCAGAGACAAAAATCAGGATTTACACATAAACATGCTGATATGAGGGAAATGTTATTATTCTAACAAATTAAGCAAAAAAGGTTTTTAGACGGCGATAAAAATGGCATATTCATGTTAACAATAGAAGACTGTACTGTAAACGTAGATTCTTTGAGACTATTCAGCCTTGAATTTAGAGTTTGAGTTCATATATTATAAGGAAGAGTAGATATGATCTAACTTCATCATAATCTTGCATTTAAACCATAGACTGTATAAAAACAGATTTAAACTTGTTAACATTACATTTGTCTTTAATCGACTAGAAAAAGTACACTTTAATGGAAAAGAGCAAAGTAAAATAATTACATATCATATACAGCGATCGATATGTCCATCTTTATATCTTAACACTTCAAATAACACTTTTTAACACATTGCTCTTTTCTTTTTTCCTATTCTATCTGTTTTCTTTTTATACATTATATTATTTAAAAGCCTTTGCTACCTGTACTGCGTTTAACCTACATGAGACTTGTTATAGCACATATCATTGCTCTTTGGATAAAAGCATCTGCTAAATGACAAAATGTAAATGTAAGTAGTTTTTTACATTAGCGAGGATAGTACAAGATTATTATTGAATGTAATTATTCAGAAATATTTACTGCTGTATGTCATGATACTGCTGTATGCCATGAAATTATATGAAATATAATTAAATGGAATAAAATAAAACAAATTAAATTCAAATAAACTTTTTTTCATGTGAGAAAAAAAAATAGTCACAATAATAGTCACGTGATAAGAATCTGTCCAATGAGAGTTCAGTCCCATGGCCCGGAAGTGTAATCCGGTTCGTGTTTTTATGCTCCGCTCCAGGTCTTTAGTGTTTCTGTGCTGCGGCTACGGTCGTGTTTTGGTCAGGAGGAGGTAGAAAGATGACAGCCAGAAAGTCCGGGTCGCGATTAGAGACTGAAATAGAGCGCTGTCGATCAGAGGGACAATGGGACAAGATAGCAGAGCTCGTGCGGCAGATGTCTGCGAAACTCATCTCAAACGGTGTGTGTGAATCCTGTTGTGTACACTCATGGCTAACGCGTTATTAGCTCGGACAGTGTGTGAGAGTCTCAGGCCTGTTGGAAAGATCCGAATCTGATTTATCTCTGTACATTTAACTACAAATTAAACAAGCCACTGAATGAATACTTTTTTTTTTTGAAGGTGTCTAAAATGTGATATTAATACCTTGTTGGTAGTATTCTGCTCGTCTGCCCAAAGCACTTCCTGATTAGCAATCCAGTTGTGTCCATTCATCTTCATAATTTCTATAATTAATATTTCATATTCATGTAATTCATATTAAGTCTAGGAATTTATGAAGAGTTGTTATTGACGTTGTTAAGATGTAACGTAAAAATATAGGAGTCTCTTTTGCATTTGATACAGTTAAATGGTGCATATTCAAACTTGAACATTTTCATTCAAATTAAATCACACAGATAAAGAAAACTACAAAGTAATACATAGTAAAAATAGAATAGGACTGTATATTTACCAGATATTAGTTAAAATTTGAAGGAATTTCACATATTTAGAATTTTTTTTTATTGACAGATTTCAAAATAATTTCTTAAAAAAAGAAAGTTTGTGTATTTGCATTTGTGAATGTAAAATATAATTTAGAGTAATCAGAAAGAATAAAAAAATATACATAAAATTATACTTAAAAATCTGTAAATAATAATTTTAAATATTATTATAATTATTTATTAATGAATAACAATAATATGTAGGCCATTTTTATTTTGTTTTAATAATTGTATATATTTATTTATTTATTTATTTTTACAAGTAATACAATTTCACAAAAAGATCATTTTACATCAGTATCATTGGTGAAAATCTGGAAGATGTATTATTTGACTGGGCTAAAATGTATGAATTATAGGAGCCTGTCTTAAAGGTTGGTTTAATGTGAATTACATCTGTGGATTAAATTGCACGTTTCCATCTTTATATTTTGCCCTGTTTATTAAAAGGTATATATTAATAGGAAATATTGATTCGTCACATTCAAAATGATGATAGTTTTATGATGTGCATGTAAGGCAGCAGATTAAACCACACGTGATGGTTCTCAAAGCTGTGCCTGTGCGTGTTAAGACCTGTAAGAATGGTTTCAGGTGCAAGACTGGATTATATCAGGGCATTATTTAATGCTGTTTTCACAACCAGCACTTCCCTCTTACCCAGTAAATGTGTTTGTGTTTTGACTTTAAAGTTCAGATATATGCAGGTGGCATCTCTCCACAGTTACTTTTTCAGACAGAAGAGAAAAGATGAAAGAGATAGCTCATCCAATTATGACAATTTTGCCATCATTTGCAGTGGTACATTTAAGAATGTGTGTGCATAAACTTGCTGTATGTTATTGTGATGGAATCATCGTAGTGTATGATTTGTTAACCAGTTCTGTCTGTGTGTGTGATTACATGAGTAAATTCAGGTGCCCAGACAAACCTCTGCTTCTCTTGTAGATGATCTCGGAGAGCTTCTGCTGGGGGAGGCCAAACTCCAGCAGTACCTCAAGGAAAACCCCATCAAGCAGGGATCCAGTCCCCGCGGGCCCCGACCAGTCCTCCAGGAGGTACGGAAACACTTGACGGCTGCACTTGATCGGGGAAACTTAAAGGTAAGCCTGAAAAGTCAGGATCATCACTTCTGTTTGTAACACTGTATCGGTGTGATGAAAATTAAAACGAAAACCATTAAAAAAAATCTTTCTTGAAATAAAATAAACATTTACTGAAATAATGTCAAATATTAAATATACTGTATTTTAGCTAGTTGCCAAAGCAACATTTCTGATTTGCATTTAGTTTGCCATTATGTACTAAAATAACTGAAATAAACTTAATAAAAAATATGTATAAATATAAACTAATAAAATCGACACAACCAAATGAATAAAACTCTAATTAATGTATATTAATGTAATAACTAATCAAATAAAATTATGATTAATAAAGTTATAATAATTAGTAAAACAATAAAATTATGAATACCTTAAATAAAACTAAAATTAAAACAATAAATAAAAATAAAAACTCAATATGTTAAATTGTTTGAAATAGTAGTATTTTAATTATACTGAAATGTATCTAATCCATGATCATAATGTAAAAAAAAAAAACTGTATTCTCACAGTATGTGTTTTTGTGCAAGACACATATCACTGGAATGGAGAAAAATTGCTTTAAAAAGAGATGCTTAAAAAAAAAAAAAAAAAAAAAACCTTAAGAACACCGCACAAGATGCTGTAAAGGATGTGAACTTAAGTGTAGCTGTCAAACATGTATGTTTACAACCATGGAAAAACAGCTCAAAGGAACGCAAAAAACACACTCTTTGAAAACGGCCCCTATGTGTGGAATAATATCTCGGCATTTAAAGATTCAAATTCAGTCTTTTATCAGATTTTTAAATGAGAAAAACCAAAAGCAATTTAACATATCCAACAATACCAAGTTTTGGGAGTCACCGACAACCAGATTACAGTAGTAGTGGAATAAAAAGTTAAGCTAAGTAAATCTCAAAACTGACTTAAAACCAGTAATGTTTGGGGTCTTTCCAGTGTCACCTTTGTTTATCTGGATTTTAGCAATGTATTTAATTTAGTCTAGTTCTGTTTCTGAGAATGTGCGGTGATTGTGGAGCTATATTTGATTTACTATAGTACACTGTATGTATTTTCTCTTTCTCTCCAGCCTGAGTACATGCAGGAGGCCAGTCTGGTCATGGCTAAGCTGTGCTACGTGGAGGGTGATTACGGGGAAGCACTGAATCAGTACAGCCGTGTGAATCTGGATGAGATGCAGCTGGTAGGGTCTCCAGTGTACAGACTCTCCATGATTGCTGAGGCCTATGCCACCAAAGGTAAATAATCAGTGTAGTAACTCTAAAGAAAATAGAGCTGCTGGGTTATTACATAGCAGAAATGCTGTCTTTGTGAAAGCACAAACCAGAGGCTGCGGTTGCAGTTTTACTGCTTATGTATGCGTTGTGAAACAGACCTAAATTATGTAAATTGCTTTGATAAGGATGTTTTGACTAACTGGAACCGAAACAACGAGTTCCTGCAATATTCCTGCAAGTCCATATTTGTGTCCTTACTGAAAGCAAAATGCTGCGCAAAGCAACTAAATCACAGCAGTAGGATATTTAATATTTGAAATACAGCAATGTAAAGTGTGTTTTTTTAAACCATTGCATTTTACTATAAATATAGTATAAATCCAATGTAAATTCTATATATTATGTTACTGTTAATGTACTGATACCGAAATAGCAATTTGCATTAATGAAGTGACATTAAACACGTTTAGAATGTCTATGTAAAATGCCATATCTCTAGTTGTTTTAAAATTTTCTATTAATCAAAGAATACTGAACAAATTGTAACAGTGTCTCACAACAGTTTTCAATAATAGGAAGTGATTCTTGAGTACTAAATTATATTGAAAGATTATAGAATGATTTCTAAAGGATGTGACTAAAATAAAGACTGCTGAAAATTCAGCTTTGTCAGGAATAAATTACATTTAGAAATATATAAAAATTCGAAAGCAGTTTATTTTAATTTGTAATAATATTTTACAATATTGTTTTACTGTATTTGATCAAATAAATGAAGGTGAGCATAAGAGAGTTCTTTCAAAAATATTTTACAAAATCTCACCAACCCCAAATTTCTATCAGTAGTGTACATTTAATTAAATCAGCAGGTATATAATTACAAAACATATTGTTTATTTATTTTTTTTTTGTGTAATTTTTAATTGATTTTAATTAAATTTTAATTCATCTTTAGCTTTGACAGAACAGTGCAGAGCTGCGTCACAGCTTCCTGCAGTTCACATTTTGACCTTTGGGTGGCAGCCTTGCTTTAATACTTGATGTGATGCTCTGCAGAGAAAAGTGTTTGCTACTAAATCCTTTGCTCTGAACACACACGTACACACACACACACTCTTAATTCTGAGCACAGTGAATGTGTTTGCCAGGACCGCAGTGTGAGGTCTTTGATCAGAGTTCTGACAGATCGGCGGTGCGGTGGGGCTCTGGGGAAAAACTGCAGGCTGGCACAGAGCCCGTCTATCCAATCGCCTCAAATCATCTCTGGGACTGACAACTGCCTTTACAGGGGGGCAGCTTCCTCCCTCAGCCCCGATCATCCATCACACCCCAGCTACCGCACGCAAACACGTGTGTGTGTGTGTGTGTGTGTGTGTGTGTGTGTGTCATCTCACTGGCACGTCCTGCCTCGCCTCCTGTGTATAATAATTCCTCATCCTCAATCTCCTTCTTGCTGCCATGAGCTGCTTGTCACAGCCTGTCCTGAGGCGTCAGATTTACTGCGGGTCGTTTATGCAGGACTTTAAAGTGCCCGGTCAAAGTAATGGGGCTTGTCTTGGATCTTCCTATTATAACGGACTTTTAAAGCTGTAAGGAGTGGGATATGTGTGTTTAGAGCAACACAGCGGTCGAGAGGACCAGATTTCTGTTGAATGTGTTATTTGTATCTAAACAGAAGTGAATGTTCCTTTTTCAGACCTTCTAGACTAAGTTCAGGCCTCCAGTGTAGCAGGTCTATATTAGGTAAAGGGATTTACAGCATGTAGACACACTCTCTCACTCCCTCTCATTCAGTTTTCTTCCACGTTTTCTCTTTGGGCATCGGTGTGGAACAACAAGACCATAGAAAATCTCTTTGCCTTCCTTTCTCATTATTTTGTCATTATTATAATTAAAAAATAATTGTTTTCTATCTTATTATATATATATATATATATATAAAAAAATCATTTTGGAATCATTTTGTGACTTGCTACCAGACAGTTTTCTTCATCCTTTGATATCTGTTTATAAGCCGCTATCTATTATTGAAGCATTTTGAAAAGTGGTTAGGAGGTCTACAGTTTCTGTTTCCTGTCCCATTGCCATTCTGTCATGAAAACTTGATCTGCATGGAGAACCCAATACTAACACCAGCCAAACAAACAACTCTCATCATGTTTACCAGCCACCTGAGTGCAGTCTGCTCTGTTTTCATGCTATGATGTGACTTTGGAAGCTGAAGCCAGTAAACAGAGACTGGCCACAGATTGTGTGACATGTCTAAGGAAACGTACTTGTATTTTTCCTGCATTACTTGGCTCTCAGTTGACCCAGACAGGGCAAGGCGATACGGCAGTGGAACAGACATCAGCTCGTGCTAAAACATTTAAAGCTTTTCTGATTTGTCTGAAGTCTTTGATTTTCTGTATATACTGTAACATGTATATTTCAGTGTCTCACTTCCTCTTTCCAGCCAGAAATAATGAAACTCGAATTCTATGAATCTATGAATGTCATATTTGGTATGAGACTAGCCTGTGGTACATGCATACTAAATCTAATCACTACTAAATCAATAACTTAAACAACAAATAAATGACCTTGGATGACTTATGAAATACTGTATACTGTTTTTTCACAGTTCAGATTATCTTTATTTAAATGAGCCGTCATAAGTCATAATCATCCTTTTGAATGTGAGTGTGCCTTTCTAGCTCTTGGCATGTGTAAGTCATCTCATCTCTCTGCTGTTTGTTCCTAGGTCTTTGTCTGGAGAAAGTGCCCATGGCGTCTCCGTCACTGTCCAATCGTAATGCGGACCGAGACCAGGAGATCATCACTTGTTATGAGAAGTCTGGAGACATCGCCCTTCTTTATCTCCAGGAGGTAGAAAAGGTATTTCCAAATGTTCATTCCCTACTGTTTTAGTCCAGTTCTCATAGACATTAAAACGTACAGTGATTTTGTAGCTGAGGACAGATTTGCACAGTAATGCTGCAGAGTGTCCACCATCCGTGAGACTAATCTCTCAGAGTTCACTTTCTTGCACAGTAAGATGAGTCTCTGTTTCCCTTAGATTGTTTTCACACCACTAAATTCTCTTTGGTGGAATATTCGATAGTGTGGCACACAGATTCATTCCCTTGCATAATGTTCAGTATTTACAGTGTTGGCGGAGAAGTGAGGGAGCGTAGAGAGAGACCGAGAGAGAGTGAATGATGGCAAGAGAGGAGAACGGCAGAGCTTGTGTTCTGCTGCAGTGTTGACGCTGCATTTTTTGGGTGCAGCCAAAGGTTTACGTTTGACCTCCATGCTAAAACTCGTACCCTCCTGACCGCCGTCCTCTCTAAAGTGTTCTCAGGGTAAATCTTGTAAACAGTCTGACTCTGTGCTTCTTTTGAAGACATACTGTATGGTTTGTATTTGCTGAATATCTAACTGGAAGTGACCAGAAAAGAGTTTGAGCTTGTTTCAGTTATGAGTGACAGTAATATTTGGTGACTTTGACTCTCTTCAGGCTCTTAGTGTTGGCATTCAGAACCGAAGTCCAAAGCCCGGTCCGGTCACACAGGAACAGGAACTTGGCTTCTTCCTGGAGACAGGACTTCAGAGGGCTCATGTTATTCATTTCAAAAATGGGTGAGTATTTGTGTGTTTATATTATCAGGAACTAAAGCTGGGCGATATAGCTAATATATAGCTAAAATATATCCATATTTCTTAGCCTCTTGACAATATTTGATATGTTTTAAAATGTCATTTTTAAAAGCTTTATTTTGAACGTACAGTCAGTATTGCAAACTAGCTTTAAATTGGTTAATATAAGAAGCAAATGCAGGAAAAGAAATAAATAGAAAGAAAGAAATGATATATATATTTACATTTATAATGTTACAAAGGATTTCTTTTTCAAATAAATGCTGGTGGTCTTTTGATTTCAATTTGATCAATTTATCAAAGTATCATTGATAATAAAAATAAATGTTTCTTGATCAATTCAGCACATGAGAAGAATTGCATGACACTGAAGACACAGTTATGACTACTGAAAATTCAGCTTTGACATTACTTTAATAAATTACATTTTAAAATGTATTAAAATAAAAACCTTTATTTTAAATTGTAAATTAATTTCACAATAGCAAAAAAAAAAGTACTTATATATAACTTAAACTACCCTAAAGGTTTTAATTGCAATGCATTTTTTGAAATTATTATATATTCTGAATGGTTATGCAAAAAAAAATATATATATATATTATTTGACAAAATTAAATGGTCATGAAGATATGTAGCTTTACATCACCAGAAAAATCATCTCAAATATGTTGTGTGTATAATATTTAATATACCATCCAGCCCTCTCCGTAGCACAACAGTGCTGTCCATTCATTTGTTCGTACTTCTCTAGTTTTCTCTTCTCACTCCTCTTTCCCTTGGACATGTGCTTCAGTGAGCGGTCTTGGAATCTGCTGAGCTTTCTGTCTGCCCACTAACTCTCTGTCTGTCTTTTTGCATTTATTTTTTCCAAATGCTTCATTGATCCTCTGTAGTTCTCAGGTTGTGTGTGTCTGTGCGTTTCATGTTATTTATGTGTGTTCTGATGCCACACTCTCCCCTGCACCGCGGCCTCTGCACCATGGAGCCGTGTGTTTAACGACTACTCGTACGTATCCCTAAACTCTCTTCATGTAGAGTAGTGCCATGCTTTTACTGTAGCAGCTTCACACAGAAGCCAGAACCTAGTAAACCGCCTACATAAGCAGCCTTTAAAGCATCAGGGTATGCTCTCAACATGAAGACTGCATGAATACGCTGCATTCCAGGTTTTTTTTTTTTTTTTTTGCTTTTTGTACCTTCATGCATAAGAACATTCCAGAATGCAGTAAAAAAAAAAAAAATTATGAAAATATTGATTATAAAATTACTTTTTAAAATAATTTTTAACCCAAAAATCTGTAAATCTGTTAATTATATTGAAATGACTGCTCTTTTAACCTTCTTTTCACCAAAGGATCCCAATTTTTTTTTTTCACAATTATAAATATAACACCAATTCATTATATTTCAGCATGATTTCTGAAAGATCATGTGACACTGAAGACTGGGGAAAAAAATTCAGCTTTGCCATCAAATCTATAAATTACATTTTAAAAGTAGAATTTTACACAGCAAAAATATTGGACAGAATTGGCGTTTCGCTGTATTTTTATCAAATAAATGCATCCCTAGTGAACATAAGGGACTTCTTTTAAAAACAAAAAAAATATTGCTTAAGCCAAACTTTTAAAAGCTAGTGTAACTATAGCAGACACTTTTGCCAGACAATGCCAATGCACTTCCAACTGTGTCCAAAACAGCTTAAGGTACATATTTGATCAGTTTATGGATTTCTCAGGAATCTCATGGGTGGACAAACCTCTTTCAGCTGTAATTTGACTTTGACCTGCTGATTGTAGAGAAACGGAGTAAGCCCCTGTCCCAAATCGAACCCTAAACCCTTGTGGTGTTCCTCTGAGTCCACACTTTCATGACAATGCCAATTTGACTGTTGGGTAGAAGTCTAGGCAGAAGTGCGCATCCAGGGTGCATAGTGGTCGCAAATGGGGTGCTAACGAGCATGCTTCTGATGAATGGGATACCCTGAAGTGAGTTAAAGTGACGTGACACACAGCCAAGTATGGTGACCCATACTCAGAATTCGTGCTCTGCATTTAACCCATCCAAAGTGCACACACACACAGCAGTGAACACACACACCCGGAGCAGTGGGCAGCCATTTATTCTGCAGCGCCCGGGGAGCAGTTGGGGGTTTGTTGCCTTGCTCAAGGGCACCTCAGTCATGGTATTGCCGGCCCGAGACTCGAACCCACAACCCTAGGGTTAGGAGTCCATCTCTCTAACCACTAGACTCTGACTTCCCTTCTACTACATTCTCTTGGACTTACCGGGCAACAGCCATTGTAACTAAGTCCGCAAGACCACAAGTGCACATAAAGAGTGCAATTTGGGACAAAGCCTAACAGATCTAGTATGCAATCTAGTCGGTGATCTTACTGTTGTAGTAGGGAAAGGGAAGGCATGGGAAGGTTGAAGAAGTAAAACACAAGTTGTCCATCTTATTTCCTATTGGTTTGTTTATCTTTATTGTTTTCTCATAGTGAAATTTCTCTTTTCTTTTTTTCTTTTTTTTTGTGATTTGCAGTACTAGTGTGAAACGTGTGGTGGTCTTACACATGGCAGTATGAGAATCTCCATCATTATTTATTTGTGCAGTGAGTGTGTGTGGTTGGGGAGGGATCTTCCATATGGATGCAGGTGGGGCATCTGTCAGTGCTTGAAATGCATCTGTGTGAAATACGACCGCTGCAGTGCTGCATTGTGGGTAATGTATCTGTTAGGCTCATAAATGATTGAAAGCAATGACTTTAAACCTCACACAAAATGCATGTACTACAGGATAACAAATGTTCAGTCCTCCGCCTGTGTGATTATAAAATCTCTGTGGAGTAAAAGACAATACTTTTGTCTAAATAAAAAAAATCACTATAAACAAAAAAAAAAGTGAATTTAGGCATCACAACATTATAATATACTGATTCAAATAGATATTCATTTTGATAAAGATAACATTAAGCATTGTTTTAAAAGTATTAGTGTTTTAAAGATAAACTTTACGTGAGTGTTAGAAAACAGTGAAGATAATCAAAATGTAAAAATACAGGAAACTTTGTGTCTGATGAAAGAAATTGCACACTTTATGTTTGATGGCACACAGTTGTGAACAGTGAATCTGTGATTTTAGCCAGTGCAGCACTTGGAAAGCATACACACTTATACGTTTAGCATCGGATGAATCCATTTGACTGTGTTTGAACTGATGCTCGGATCGACCATTTTATGTATTAGCTCTGCTTCTCTCTGTCCTGCTCGCTCTCATATACCTATTTCTACACTTCTGTCTCTTTTAACTACTGTACTGCTTCTCCCTGCATTCACGTGCATCTCTGCAACATTTCACACCTCCACAGCCAGAAGCTATATTATCTGGCCTTTTACACACATGTCCATTCATTTTGTGTGTGTTTTAGTGTGCTGTCAGTTTGTATATTGCAGTCTGATGAGGATATTGAACCCCAGTCACTGACAGGCGCTAACACACACGTTCACATGTTGTGCAGTGTCAATATAAAGTGCTAATTGTGACTTGCACATAACTGTAGAACCCCAGAACTCCTGCAAATCTGTGTGCCCACCAGGACCTGATAACTTCTTGTCCACTGACAAGTAACTGCTTTAGTCTGACTGTTGATGCTAGAGGTCAGGTCCGATCAGTCCTGAGGGTGTGTGCACGTGTTTGTCAGCCATCAGGTTCTTTTCAGCTCTCTAGAGGTGGTTAATGGATCGCTTTTCTCTCCATTTCCCGCTGCTCCAGTAACCTGACCCGTGGTGTCGGCCGTTTCCGAGAGATTCTCAGAGCCGTTGAGACCAGAACCACTCAGAACCTGCGTATAGTGAGTTGTGTGTTTATGACTTTGTCTTGTTGTCCATGTAGATTTCTGGTACTTCTGCTATAGTTTAATTATATACATATATAATTTTATAATTTTGAGGCCCCTTGGAAGTTTGCTGAGGTCCCCCATTGGGCCCCTGGTAGAGAACCACAGATCTGTAATCTGAAGGTATACTGTATGTGTTTAGACTATCGCCAGGCAGCTTGCAGAGATCCTGCTGAGGGGCATGTGTGAACAGAGTTACTGGAATCCACTAGAAGACCCCCCTCACCACTCCCCCCTGGACGAGCTGCTAAGACACTCCCCGCACACTAAGGACTACGCCCTCAGCCGCCGCCCGCGCATCTACTCAGGAGAAAAGTAGGACGTCGAATTCAAAATAATAATAAATACTATAAAAGTATAATGGTAATCCTGCAGAAACGCTGGATTTTTTTGTATATTGAGCTGTTTCATGTATATTGTTCATTTGTTTTGGGGGGTGGAATAAATTGATCAGAATCCTGGAAGTTTGTTTCTTGTCACTGTATTTATGATGTCATGGATGGAAAAATTCTTGATGGCCTTTCTCTCTCTCTCTTTCTCTCTCTCTCTAGTTTGTTTTGTCCTCAGGAGAACACAGAGGAGGCCTTACTCCTGTTGTTAATCAGCGAGTCCATGGTGAGTAACAGTGAAGATTCTGTGACCCCTTGGTTCAACCATCGGCACAGGAGAACATGTGAATAAAGTCAGCATGCAGGGTTTTTGGTATGAAAGGCCAATCATAATGGTACTGAAAGCAGAGCTGGAGAATCAGAGATGCTTTTAGCTTGAACTCAGCAGAAACAGAGACTGGAGTAATGGCTACTGAAACTCAGCTTTGCCATCAGAAGAAGTGTAATGTGATCATGTCGGTTTGGGGGATTGTGTGTATTGATATCTGTATTTATCATAGGCTAACAGAGACGCCGTACTGAGTCGAATCCCCGAACACAATAATGACCGAATCATCAGCCTCCAGAGCGCCTCACTGGTGTACGACCTGCTGACCATCGCGCTCGGCCGACGCGGACAGTATGAGATGCTCTCAGAGGTGAGGTCCTGCCCACGCTCCTCACCATGGGAGCATTTTTGGGGTGTGTGTGTGTGCGTGTGTGTGTGGTTTGTAGTCCGATGTTTTCATTAGTGTACCTGGACAGATTTTTCTCTTCTGTCTCCATCTGTTGATCATGCTGTTGTTGATAATGTTGGACTCAGCATAACCTTTGCTGTGTCTTTTATATTTAAAGATTTTATGGTTGTGCAATCACAGGGCCCTGGGAGCCTGCCATATTTATTGTTTGTGCCTCTGCAGGATCATTTGTGTGTAGCTGTTTAGTATATAGATCTAATTGTTCAATGAATTGCTCTCTGCTAATCTATTGGTGTGATTAACTGTAAAGCCTCAGAGACACAGTGAAAGCCTGTGGCATGCTGGGTAATCTTCAGCAGGATACATGGCCTGGCTCTGTGTTTGACCTTTGTGTGTGTGTGTGTGTATCTGTTGGGGGGTCATAATTATTATTCTCAACTCTTATCTGAAGGTATGTTCGTGTCTCTTCTCCACAGTGTCTCGAAAGAGCCATGAAGTTTGCCTTTGAGGAGTTTCATCTCTGGTTCCAGCTTGCTCTTTCCCTAATGGCTGCTGGGAAGGTTAGTGTTCTATTTTCTGCCTTCCATGTACCTCAGAGTTCCCATTGTCATGGAAAATAACCTAGAAATATCAGGCAATTTTTAAGTTGTGATTTCAGTGCAAGGAAAATTAAAAATAATAAAGTCCTTTCATGTCATTTATTTCAATATAAAATATCTTACAAACCCGATTCCAAAAAAGTTGGGACACTGTACAGATTGTGAATAAAAACAGAATGCAATGATGAGGAAGATTCAGATTTCAATATTTTATTCAGAATACAACATAGACAACATTTCAAATATTTAAACTGAGAAAATGTATAATTTTAAGGGAAAAATAAGTTGATTTTAAACTTCATGGCATTAACACATCTCAAAAAAGTTGTGGCATTCCCTCTTCTTTTTATAACAGTCTGCAAACGTCTGGGGACTGAGGAGACAAGTTGCTCGAGTTTAGGAATAGGAATGTTGTCCTATTCTTGTCTAATACAGGCTTCTAGTTGCTCAACTGTCTTAGGTTTTTGTCACATCTTCCTCTTTATGATGTGCCAAATGTTTTCTATGGGAGAAAGATCTCGACAGAAGGCTGGCCATTTCAGTACCTGGATCCTTCTTCTACGCAGCCATGATGTTGTTATTGATGCAGTATGTGGTCTGGCATTGTCATGTTGTAAAATGCAAGGTCTTCCCTGAAAGAGGACGAGAGAGACGACATCTGGATGGGAGCATATGTTGTTCTTGAACTTGGATATACCTTTCAGCATTGATGGTGCCTTTCCAGATGTGTAAGCTGCCCATGCCACATGCACTCATGCAACCCCATCATAACATCAGAGATGCAGGCTTCTGAACTGATAGCTGATAACAACTTGGGTTGTCCTTGTCCTCTTTAGTCCTCTTTAGTCTTCTTTTTTTTGACCTATAGAGTTTTAGCCGCCAACGGTGAATTGCACGGTGGATTGTGTTCACCGACAAAGTTTTCTGGAAGTATTGTTCTGATTTCCATTACAGTACCATTCCTGTATGTGATACATTGCCTTCTCAGGGCCCGAAAATCACGGGCATCAGGTATGGTTTTCACTGCCACTCTGAGAGGCTCTTTTTATACCCAATCATGTTGCCAATTGACCTAATAAGTTGCCAATTGGTCCTCCTGCTGTTCCTTATATGTACATTTAACTTTGTTACCTGTCCTAACTTTTTTGGAATGTGGGAATTAAACTTCATGTGTTTGGAATTTCTCATGAAATCCAAAATGAGCCAATATTTGGCATGACATTTAAAAATTTCTCACTTTCAACATTTGATATTTGATCTATATTCTATTGGGAATAAAATATAAATTTATGAGATTTGTAAATTATTCCATTCCTTTTTTACTCACAATTTGTACAGTGTCCCAACTTTTTTGGAATCAGGTTTGTATACATTTCACACTCAATACTATTCTCTTTTATATATATATATATATATATATATATATATATATATATTTATATATATATATATATATATATATATATATATATATATATATATATATATATATATATATATATATATAGGGGTCAGTAAAAATGGTTGAAGATTTTGAAAAAAGTTTCTTATGCTTACCAAGGCAAACACTTGTTCGATCAAAAATATAGTAAAAACTAGTGTAGCAAAATAGTATAAAAAAAAAAATGGTTTGTGATTTTTAAATATATATATAAAAAAGTAAATGTAATATATATATACTGTTAGAAATTACTCTGAGTCTAATCTTTGTGTCTGTGTGTGTGTAGTCGGCCCGAGCAGTGAAGGTGCTAAAGGAGTGTATGAGACTGAAGCCGGAAGATCCCACCATTCCTCTGCTGGCCGTCAAGCTGTGTATTGGAAATCTGCACTGGGTAATAAAAGAGGAATCATGGGAAATACGCACGGGCTCAACCGGAGGGCTGACCCTGACCTGTTTATGGCTCTGTAAATCCATTACTGTTAGACTGTCCATGAACAGTGAGACGGTGATGACATGGGGTGTGTATTTGTGTGTTTTAGCTGGAAGAAGGTGAGCGCTTTGCTAAAATAGTGATTGATATGGGTGAGAAGGCGGCTGAATTCAGGGCCAAAGGCTATCTAGCTATTGGTCTCGTCTACAGCCTGAAAGCCACAGATGGTAAGCATACCTGCAGTACAATGCACTGTATATGGCATTTCTATACCATTATATGACTGTAACCTTTACTGTATCTTCTGTAACACACTCTATATATTCTCCATCTAATCCCTGTTTTGTCCTCTATAATTCACTCTGTATCTCTTTGAAACACTCTTTATTGTCTCCTTAATGTTTTTATATCGCTATATACTCTTTATCTACCCTGTAACACACTCTGTACTCTCCCAGTAGTCTTTTATACTATGTCGTTTTTTTCTCTTCCTTATATAATGCACTTTAAAACCACTTTAGAAAACATTTAAAATTCTTTATACATTTTCTCTGCATTCTATAACGCGATTTATACCCTTCTATAATTCACTGATACTTTATAACCTCTCTCTTTTCTTATATAACACACTCTGTAATGACAGTTACATAATTTAATAATCACTCAGTAATGCTTCATTATGTCTTCCCTCTGTTACACATGTTATAATCCTATTATATCCTTTCTCTAATGTTAAGGTATCTAAAACCTTGCAGATTGTATCTTCTTCTTACCATCTTCTCACATTTATGTTGTCTTTCTTAACAGCATCTCTTCGAGGAATGCAGGAAGAGTATCAGAAAAAAGCACTGAGCGCTTTCCAGAGGTGATTTTCAGACTCTCCTAAATGTAATATCTTATTTAATATGAATTGAATACTAAATATCTCTCTCACACACATACACACTGATGAAAAACTCTGTCTCTCTCTCTCTCAGGGCACAGAGTCTGTCCCCCACTGATCATTTAGCTGTTTTCTACCTGGCGCTGCAGCTGGCTGTATCTCGACAGGTAGGAGAATCAGCATCTGCTTTTTACACACAGGTAGTGAGAATGAAAACTTCTCACTCTCAGATGATGGGCTTCTACTAGAATGATGACTCAATAACTAAGTGATGCATTGGCACATGCTTAAATTCATCTGCATCAAGCCACATCTAGGGCTAGGATAAATGCCCCTCCAAAAAAATGTATTATTTTTTTTTATTATTCAGTATTGATATTTTTCATAATATTCATTTCATACCATTTAAAGAGGAAGGACATGCACTCCACGTGTTTGTTGGACCTCAGGAATGAATGTAATCAAACATCTTTCTTTACTACTAAATTCCGCATATTAAGCTAACTTTTAATTTAGGGCCCCATTTTATTTCCCCCTCAAAAAATTTTTTTTCCTGAATTCTATGTACTATGATTTCAGTGTATCATCAAAAATTATGTATGATGATATTAATTCCAATAAAACTATGAAAATGAAAATGAATATGAAAATATAGCAATTCATTTACAACTAAACATTTACGACATAATAAAACTTGTATACTGCACAAATTAAAACAAGAATGAAAAATTATCTTGGTTATATATGACTATAATGTTTATTAAACTTTATCAATACATTTTATTCATTTTTTATTGATTTATCACTAAACCCTAGCCATATCTTACTCTTCTTACTATGGGAACTTTATTTTGCTCTTATTTCCCTCTCAGTCTGTCTCTCTCCCCAGATGTCAGTCTGTTATTTTTCCTTCTCATTTCTCTCTCGCTCCGTTTAAACAGTCATCTAATAAAAGCATCTCTTGTGTGTGTGTGTGTGTGTGTGTTAATGTCAGATTCCAGAGGCTCTTGGTTATGTACGACAGGCGTTACAGCTGCAGGGCGATGATGTTCATTCCCTGCACCTGCTGGCCTTGCTGCTGTCAGCTCAAAAACACTACCACGATGCTCTCAACATCATCGAGATGGCCCTCAGCGAATACCCCGAAAACTTCATGTAAGTCCCTGTCACACTTTATCAAACCTCTCAAGCTTGTAGTTAGATGTAGCCTTGTTTTTTTTGCCTGCGCTGAGTTGAGGCAGTTGTCTGAAGCCAATCCGAGAATGGAAAGGAGCCTATTCTTGGATCAGAGAACCAATCAGATGATTCCATGTTCTTTTGCACCACATTTGTAAAGCCTCACACATGCATACACAAACACACACAGTCGCAGGCAGCGTTTAGACATTCAGAGGCATGCCACAGTGCCCACTCTAATGAGAATGTTTGTGTTTGCTGTAGCAGCTGGGATAGATGGGTACATATCTGCTGCTGGCATCTTCAATTAGACGAGTTAGAAGTATGCGCGCGCGTGTGTGTGTGTGTGTGTGTGTGTGTGTGTGTGTGTGTGTGTGTGTGTGTGTGTGCTGGATGTTTTGAAGCACTGGGCAGTCCCCACGCAAATTCCCTTCTCATTCAATTTGATCAGAGTCTCCTCCATCTCTGTATTTGTGTGTGTGTGTCTTGTTGCCCTTCTGGCTGTGTGCTTCAGCCACTTACATAATAGAAAACAGCTTCCTCCAATTCTATGCCCCTCTTTTTCAACATGTTTTCCCCCTCAGGGTTTTGGTATTGTGCGTATGTGTGTTTGTCCAGTTTGTGTGTGTGTTTCCATGCATTTTGCTTCATTGCCTTGAAAGGAAATGCAACAGAACATCCAGCCCTCCTTATTCCACATACACAGACACAGGCGACAGGATTAAATCAGCGATTGTGTGGGTGTCCTATACCATGCAAATACAGAGATGAAATCGCAGCTGATGAGAATGTGCCATCAGCTCTCTGAATTGGCTGAACTCGGACCAGCATGGCCTACAGAGACTGGAGCGTGTGTTTAAAGCGCTAACCGATCTCTGCTCAGCAGAGTCGAGCAGCTGCATTGACAGCGAGCTGTTGAAGAGCAGACTCTATATATGGTATCTGCTTCACACATAAACACACACATCTCTTCACATGCTGCCATCTCTGATTATAGAAATGGCCATCTGCACTCTTGATGGTGAGACTTTCACTCAGCTCGAGCAGATCTGCTGTCTGCAGAAATGTGTGTGAAACACGGGTGTTATTAGAGGAGACAAGATATAATACTCCACAATTATTCATCCGCATATGCACAATATACTAAGTGACACTCAGTATAACAATAAAAAAACATAATTTGGATAATTGTACATAAATTGGTTAATATTCGATAATTAATTGTATTTGTATTTATATGTATATTATCTATGCTGTCTATACTCATTTGTAGTTACACTTACAGTTAAAATGCAGTTAAAACCGTAATTTTGAGAAATATTTGTATGATTTATGATAACTGTTTTATATTTTTATGTATTTATTCCTGTAATGGCAAAGCTGAATTTTCTCTGGCTGAATTACTCCAGTCTTCAGTGTCACATGATCCTTCAGAAATCATTCTTATATGCAAGAAACAGTGTGCTGCTAAATATCTTGTGTGGAAACGGTGATATATATATTTTTATGATTGTTTGATGAATAGAAATACCAGTACATTTTTGATATACAATTTTTTTTTACATTACAAATGTCTTTACTGTCACTTTTTGATCAATTCAATGCATCCTTGCTGAATAAATGTATATCTTAAAAAAAAACAAAGGTAGCATTTGTAGCTTGTATAATTTAAAATTTTTAGTGTTTAATTTATGTAAAATTAGCAATTTATGAGTTAATGGTCATAACATAAAAATAACATAACATGAATATAATACATACACAATATACAATACATCATACATTCACAATAGACCAAACAACATGTAAAATACCTGTACAGTTGAACAAAGAATTCATGGAAGTTTTTTTCTCATTTCGCAGAGAAATCTATTGATATGCTGTTGATGTTTATTTGAAGAATAAGAGCAGAAAGGGCTGAATCATCTTGACTTTGGTTTAAAGTTTTATATTTAAAAGGGCTTGCGTAAGATATTTACACTGATTTATCTTTATCGGTGTTCAATAAAGCTCTTCTTTGTTTATTAAACACTTCTTTAGACATTCAGATGGATGGAGAGTGATAATAAACACTTCTTTTTGTCTGTGTAGTATATTATTCACAAAGGTGAAGTTGGAGACATTGTGTCGAGGTCCAGAAGAAGCATTGCTCTCCTGCAAACGCATGCTGCAGATTTGGAAGTCCTGTTACAACCTCACCAACCCCAGGTACACACACACACACACACACACACTCCAGCTGTTGACAGATGAATGCTAGAAGCTCAAGTATCGGCACTCACCATCACACATAAGACAGCACAGCATGTGTCTCTGACTGCGTGGAGCTCACCACGCCTTCATTAAAAATAAATAAAAGCAAAGCTCATACCACTGCTGCATAATGTGACTCAGTCCAGCATTCTCTCGCTCACTATTCTCTGATTATTCTATGCTGCCAGAATACTCCAGCTTTTCCTGTCAAACTGTCTTGAACTCAGTACCTGGTGACAATCCACCAGAGAGCAATTAGTGCCTGGACACTGTAACCAAACTCTGCCACAAGTTCAGAGTCCCTCCATCCAGACCCTGGGTAGCGCTTCTTTGTCAGGACCACCTGTGCTCCTTCTCTCTAAACCCCACCGCTGTTATTTAAAGTCGTCCTCGAACCCTAAACAGTTGCCGCACTGTCAGATGTTTTTGTGCGCATTCCAGAGACAGTATGAGGACACAAAGACATTCCACATCTAGGAATATGAATGGGAGAAATCGTCCATTGGTGAAATTTCAGTATAATTTTGTGAAAAATATTTTCTTTTGAATATTTCAGTTATTTCTACACTGCTTTTTCAGATGAATAGTGTTGCAGAAGCATTGTGGTTGTGTGTGCAAAAGCAGTCTGCTGAGTGTGATTTCTGAGGGTTTCATCATTCTGTGTGTATTGATGTGCAAGGATCGTGACATCCTCTGTCTCCTGTCTGAGTGCTTGACTCATTTTCAAATTTTAAAGTCTTAATTGCCTCTTGTCTCGTGTGTGTGTGTGTGTGTGTGTGTAGTGATTCTGGGAGGGGGAGCAGTCTGTTAGACAGAGCTGTTGCTGACCGTCGTCAGCTGAATGCTATGACACTACCTGACTTCAGTGATCCAGAGACAGGTGAGTGCGCACATGCACACACACACAGACACACGCTCATAATTTAATGTGCATATATTTGTATCGCTATAGTTATTGTGGTAACAGCTTTTTTGCCCTACACTTTTTGGTGAGTTTGCATCAGCTTTTATTGTCATTTTAACTGTATTTCCTGCATACGTCTTTCTCTTTCTCTCTCAAACACAGATTTAGATTTAGAATGAATGGCCTAATAAGAATATATTTTTTAATATACTTGTATTTTTTGAATATCCAAAGCTGTAAGCCTTTTAGAAGGGTCATATCATGAACATTTTCTTCTATGTTAAGTTCTATGCAAACATACTGCATTTATACGTCACAGCTTGTTTTTTTATTTTTATTTTTTTTTAAACAAAGTGGCAAAAAAATTGGTTTCTGGCGTCAAAACACTATTTAGTCTTAAGCAACTTGGCCTGCCAAGTCATGGTAAAGTGATTAGAAGGAAATGGGATGGATGCTTTTATTCCTCAACACAAGAAACATTTGTGGTTTAACCCCTTTAATTCCTAAAAGAACAATAAGCCTTTATTCAGTACTTCATGTGAAAAACTGCTTCGACTCATTTCAGTTACAGCTAAATTGCCATGCATTTCCCCAGTATCTTGAGTAGAGTGAGTAGAGTAATTAGATAAAGAGGGCTGAGATGAGTGCAGGTGTATTTTTGCTGTGTTTGCACAGCAGTGATGCTGGACGGTTTCTGAGCGGTGTATGCAGACAGTAAACATGTTCTCTTGCTTCTGTGATTCAGCAGTTACCCATTTTCTTTAAAACCTTATCTTTCTGTTCCAACTGTTTCTGCTTATTTATTTATTTTTCATTTATTTATTTATTACATTTTCCATTATTTTTATGTCTGTCAATCCAATTTTGTATTTTTTTTATTTAAATGTACAAAATTTACATATAGGTCAGAAGTTAAAAATGCATCGTTTTTAACATTGTTTAATATAGTTCAGATTCATGTTAAATTAACACTTCCCTATGACAGTCCTAATTATTTTTTCTATTTACTGTGATTGTTTTTATATTCTTTTTTTCCTCAATTTTCTGTGTTTCCCCAAATAATTTATCATTATTATTATTTTTAATATCACATCCTTTTCACTTTCTCATTTATTATTCCTAGGCTCTCATGCCTCTTCCTCCTTCTCGGGGTCAGAACCTGTATCTCCTCTTTTTCCTCTTTCATCCTTCTATTCTTCACCTCCACCCAAGGCCGAATCCACCCAGAGGCGCAGCAGCCATGCTTTCTGTGACCATGCCCCCCGCCGACGCTTCTCCTCTGCCAGTAATTCACTCTGCACCTTGTGTGTGTTTTTCGGCCAATAGCCAGGCATGATTCTCCTCTCACTAGCCAATCCCCTGCCCCTAACTGCACTGCTCTGTCTGCATAACCCCACCTACCAGCCCAATTCAGTTGGGATTTGGTTGAGTGTTTGGTGACTTGTTTGCTGCTGAAGTTTGGATTGGTGCTGAAGCAGTGTTTGGGTTTCGGAGGCCTCATTTCGAAGACCATGGCCTCTAAAGACCATCAGGCACTAATGGTTTTGTAATGTGGTGATTTTAACCTGCCCCAAGAAGCAATTTTTGCAGGCCATATTTCAGGTCATATTTACACTTTCTTTCTTGTTTGAAGTACAGTGAAGAAAAAAATCTTGAATGCACAAATTATGTGAAAACCGAGTCCATGTACTTCTTTTTTCAAGAGTTAGATGTAGCTCGCTCTACTTTTATGGTGTGTTAAGTTCTGGCTTATATCAGCTTTAAAAGGCCGTTAATTGAGTACAGGGCTGTTATAAGACTGTAAATGCCGCTGGCAGGATGATGTGATGGTGTGGGTTCAGGGATCCAGTGGCCCATGAGCACTTAATCTCCACTAAGAGGCTCATGGGGAAACGAAAACAGAGAAACAGTGACACTTGCTATCAGCCGTTCAAGACCTGGGATCATATCCACACTCGTATCTTCAGAGAGAGAGAGAGAGGGAGAGTTCATCTACAGATATCCTGTGTTACTCAAATTCACTCATACTGCAGTTTTGTCCCCTTTCTCTTCATCTTAGATACATTCTCCCTCTTACCCTGTTTACACTACATATAAACATCTGTCTCAGACAATCGCTGTCAGATTGCTGTTTATGTCTGTGCATGTAAATTCATGTATTTACATGCATTTCATGATCAGATTTTGATGGGAGAGTCTCTGGTTTTGGGATGGTATGACTTTACCATTGTGTTTTACCAATTTAACCTTAATTTAGCACGGTCCACATTTGATCAGACCTCCCGAGACAGACATTCCCATTAAACCAGGTGTAAACAGGGTCTGTCTTTTGTAATGCTATGTGTGATCAGTTTCTGCTGTTACTCACTGTGCAGTGTTTGTGCATCCAAACTATTGCATTTACACACCTAAAGTCCCAAACACAGTGTCACACACACCTGTGAACCTGCCACCTGCGTCCACAGAGTGTGAGAATCACAGAAACAGGGTTTAAAGGGCCATCACCTGCTCAGGAGGACTCATGGACACTTTGGTTTGTGGTGTTAAAGAAAGTCAGACAATTTCTTTTTGTTATTACATTTGTGTTTTTGTAAACTTTCTGTTGTGGTGGTTGTTGTTGTTTTTTATCTCAATTTTTTTATGAGTAATTGTCCCATTTTTGTTGTTCTTTTTGGTTTCCAAGGCAACCTTCCAGATGCTTTCTTTCATGGTTTTGACTCCTTTATTGGGGTTTGTAAGTAGTCCTGCTGTTATTACTCTGCCTCTATACACACACACACATATATATTAGTGGTGGCACGGTTAGCAGAAAAAACCCCGAACCGTTCGGTTCTCCACACATGGTTCCGCACGCGCTGGGACTGCGGTTCAATTTAAATCTGACAAAGCATCTGTAATATGGTTTGCTATATATAACATGTACAACAGACTGGGTTCAACTAATATATGTTTATGTTGATGGATGCGCATTCTGGATTCCCAGACATTACAACAATAGCGTAAAAAAAAAAAAAAAACCTGGAAACCCATTCACTCTTGATCAATGTGAATTCCTTATGCTGGATTTTGAGCAGTCATTTATTCGGTCATCACCCGGGTGGTGATAGTGCGCGCACAGATGAAACCTGAACAGCACACGTTAATATGTATTTAAACTAAACTCATTCAAGCTTTGTCACATTTAAGAGCCAGAGGACATGAGCTCATGCGTGCAGTGGGAAAAATTGTGCATGCGTTCATCCGAAGCACGCAAACCCGCACCTCAGAACGCGCCCAAATATTAAGCTCTCTCTGAAGTATTGTTTAAAAATAAGGGTGACCATATGAGCCATTTTCCCATAACGCATCCTTGCCAGGAGGAACCATCCAAAGTAGTTTGACCAATAACATGCAGGTATGGTACATAATCAACCAATCGTGGCGTGTGAGAAGGTGAGATCTACAGAGAACGATTAAAGCAATGCAAATACATGTACATGTTACGCGTTTGTTCGTTCATTCAACTTGAAGCGTCGCTGCGGCCCGATCATTGTATGACACCAAAGTACCAAGAGAGTGATTTGAATGCATAAGGAGCCGTCTGCTCTGCTCTATAAAGCTCTCATGAATGTCATACAATGATCGATCTGCACAGCACAAACAGCCAAAATCTGGATATTTTTGGCAATATAAAAATCCTGGCAAGGACGCGTCCTGGGAAAATGGCTCATATGGTTACCCTAGTTTAAATGGACAAATTCACACAAAAATAATGTCAAAATGCCTGTTTTGATAAGTATCCTACAGGAGACATAGCCGGCTGAACGCAGCCCTGTAGGATCAGTGCGTTCTCTTAAAGTGACAGTTTTTCTATTAATCTTAACAGCAACAACAACAAAGAAATCACTCACTGCTCTTGATTAAAAAGCTTTTATAACTTTAATAAAGAATAATCTTTCATTTATACAGTCCAATATGCAGTGCTGTTTTACATTTTGATTACTTTATTCAATTTCTGTACCTAAAAACTAATGCTAGACCTGCCTAAAAAAAATGAAAATCACTGTTTATTGTTTGTAGCTTTACTCTATTGTATTTATTTGTGCTGTTGCCTGTAGTTGGATAGAATATTCTTCTTTTTTCTTATTATTAGAAATTATAGTTTTTCCATAAACATAGCACATACAGAACTGTACCGAAAACCGTGACTCTAAAACCGTGAAACAGACTGGACCGTGAAAAAGTTGAACCGTGCCACCCCTAATATATATGCGGACACACACACACACCTGCTTCATTGCCTCGCTGGCCTTCTCCCCTTTGGCAGAGTGCACCCACCACCTGTCTGTTAAGAAACTAAACACACACTGGCATAATGTGTTCAATAGAGGCATTGCCTCTTACCTTTTGTTTTACCCCCTTATTGTGTGTCCTTTCCTGGTGTTTTGTGTCCCAGGCCTCTTTGTACTGGAGAGAGACGTAAATGCACTCATTTGGCCTCAGTTCTTAATAATTAAAGAGACAGTATTGTTCCTCCAGGCATTTCAGACAGGGTTTAATGCTTGCTGCTGCTTAAAGCCAAATATTTATGGGTACTTTTAGCTCTGTTTGGATTCTGACTTATTAGTTTTAATGAGACAATTAGTTATAATTATTATACATGTTATTAGAATGAATGGTATGGTAAGTATCGCTATTACTTTTGGTCATTATTAGGATTATATTATAAACCGCACTTTATTATACTCCAAAACTGCTTGTGCAGTGTCTGTGCTACAGACATGAATAATACTTTAATCCTGTATAAATAATTTTTTCCCATTTACGCTAATGTCATTTTTGATTAATTTAATGAATCCTTGCTGGAAAAAAAAATTATTTTAAGAAATAAATAAATAAATCTTGACCCCAAACTCTTAAACTGTATTGTGTATATATAAATATCCACATTACCTGTCTCTTGTTATTATAAAAGCCCTATAAAAGTGTTCTGTGATTATAAATTAATTAATCTAAATAATTTGGTGCCTTGGGAGAGCAATGACCTTGTCTAAAAAATGTGCTCTAATTTTTTAAACGTTGATCCAAAATTAGACTTAAGCTCTTTTAATTCCATCTGACAGTCCACAGTTTAATCCCAGTTTAAGATAATTGTTTCGTTTTATTTGAAACCTGAGTGAAGTCAAGCATTTTTAGAGGGACTTCTACTAATCCTGTAATTATTTTAAAAGTTATTATTTAAATATTGATCATTTGTCATTAGGGTCACTTGATATAAATTGGCTGTGTGGTATCTGATGGAACAGCACCCAGGTCTCTGGATCATAGATCACAAGCTCTAATTTCCTTTTAGTGTCTCACATTTAGAAGCTGTTTCTAAAGTCCAGTCTCTGTTAAGAGCGATGGACCGTTAAAAAGGATGTGATTTGCGGGTGTCATAATCGTGCAGAGTGGTGCTCATGATCAAAAATATGACATATGCTATTTACAGGTTATTGTAGGATTCTAGGAATGCCAAAAGTGGGGATGCATTAGAAACCAAAGACTTTCTGTATATTTACAGCAGGTTCTGGTGAAGAAAGTACTGTCTCTTTAAAAACATAACTGCTTTTATGTGTGTGTGATTGCGTGTGATGATGCTTTCCCACTCCTAGCATGGAGCTCCATGGTCACGCTCTTTCTGCAGGCTGGTCTACTGCATCATGAGATGTTTGAGTTTGCGTGTGTACACGCATGTGCTTCAGAAAGATGTGAAGTTGTTGACTTACTTCAGTAGTTTGTAAAGTGCTTGACCCAGTCAAGTATAAGAACTTTTTAAATATACTCACTTAGTTCATGGATAGTTCACACTTAAAATAATTCATACTGGATCATTTCATGTTTTTCCAATCTGTATGACTTTCTTTTTGTGTAAAACACGATGTCCAAGCTGCTCTTCCACACAGTTGAAATGCAGACAGATGTTGTCAAGTTCCAAAATTACAAAAGAGCACCAAAGAAGTCATCTGTTTGACTTTTGAGCTTAATTCAAAAGACACATGATGGAATTGAGTTCTCCTCCAATGTAACTTTCAAGTGTTTACTATAAATATATTACCATTTCAAAGTTTTGGGTCATTTGTGAAGTATTCATATAATATAACGTAATAATTATATGTTTAAAAGAACTGCATTTCATTAAAATGTTTTTTCTCTGACTTATGATCAGTTTGTTTCATCATTGCTGCATAAAAAGTGTTAACTTCTTTCAAAAGAGCATAAAAACTTACAGACCCCAAACATTTAAATGGTAGTATTATTAATGCATGTGACAACAGGAAGAGCAATGAGAACAAAAATCATTAAGTCATAAAGGAACAATGTGGGAATAAGAAACATTGACTGAATCGACATTATTATAGTAAAACTGGTATAACCTAGAACAGCCATCAATGTTCTGTGTCGTGGTTTCAATTTGTTCATTCTTGTGTGAGTTTTTAAAGGCTGTGGTGTAGAACATTCATGAAGAGATCCCCTGGAAGTCTTTTGAAATCCGTACACACCGGGGCAGATTCTCAGTGTTTGGTCCAGTCATCCATGGCTTTGTCCACTGTCGCCATAGAAACACTAAACATAGGAGCAGCAGCTATGGATTTGACTCAACAGGCTCATTGCTAAAGAGAACGAAACTGAGATGTACAGGGATCGATTTCAGTCTGAATGTGTTTTATGTCCCGCTGGTCTGGTCGATAAAACCCAGCCTATGACTCACAGAGACTCTTGAGGATCTTAATATGTTCCTCTGAACCCCGACAGAGACTTTAATGACCACACTGATGCCCTGACCACAGCTCACAGCCGCACGTCCAGACAAATAGGGAATCTGTGATCGCTGGACTGTAGGGGGCAATTTCATTTCAGTTCCCCCAGTTCAGGAAACTGATGTGGTGTCTTCAGTTCCTTCTCTGCATCTCCTGTCAGTTCATCTCCTGAATCTGGCAAATTGAAAAGGAACTGACGCCAGATCTGGAATTTTATTGGTAAAACTGCTCACCCAGAACTAAAGGTCATTTGCTGCTGGCTGCTGAAAGCTCAGCAGTGTCATTATAGGAATAAATTACATTTTAAAACATATTCATATAGAAAACTCACTTTATATGGTAGTAATATTTCTGAAGTTTTTACAGTATTTTTGATTTACCGACCTCAAACGTTTGAACGGTGGAACACAAAATTAGAAATTTTGAAGATTGTACAAACCGCCTGTTGCCTGCAGTTATAAAGAATAGAAACTCGAGCTCTTCAAAAATTTGTTTTTGTGTTTACGTAATATACGATTGTACTGTGCATGTACACAGTATATAAACATACACACACATATACATGTATATATTTAAGATATATATATATATATATATATATATATATATATACACACACACACACATATGTACGTAATATAAATCATATATACATATCAATATTTCTTAAATCTATACATGTATGTGTGTGTATTAGGTATACATATACGCAGTACAAATACATATCATGCAAACACAAAAATTTATGAATTTTTCATTTAAGTCTGATCTTTTTAGAGAATTATTTGATGATACTTTCAGATTTAAAATGATTGTATATGAGAATCAGAATGTAATTTGGGATGAACTATCCATTTAATGAAAACAGCATAGTTTGCGTTGATCTGTTTCTCTGATATGAAATTTGATTTACATTTACAGCCTGCTCTTTTAAAATGCTAGATTGGGTCAATTTGTGGAAAGTAGTTGCAAATATGCAGATTTTAATTTTTCACTGTTAATAATTTTATGCTGTTTGTGTTTAAGTGGCGTGTGCAAGTGTGCTTGTTAAAATTTTGTCCACGTTTTGGAAATTCTGAGAGTTTAGTACAGATTGTTGGATCTCTGAATGTTTTTTAACCCCTGTGTTTCCCAAAATGACTAGTAGTGTTGATGTGTTTTTAAATCTTGAATTTTAGAATAGAAATGTTCAAATCAAGAGATTTTGAACTCTTATATGTTAAATATATAAGAAAAAGTGTTTGTTAGTTTTTTTTTTATATTTTGAATTAGCCTTTTTTTCTTTTTTGTATTTTAATTTTAGTTTTACGTTTTTACTAATTTTGTACTTGATACTTTTATAAGTTCAACATTTTGTTGCTTTATTTTTATTTAAGTGTCTAACATTTTAGCATTTTATTTTACTTTGTTGCAAAGTAGTGTCCCTGTAGCTCAATTGGTAGAGCATTGCCCTGGGTTCGATTCCCTGGGAACACATGTTAGGTAAAAATTGATAGCCTGAATGCACTGAAAGTCACTTTGGATAAAAGTGTCTGCTAAATGCATAAATTTAATTTAATTGTAATTTAAGTCAACAGTAATTCTTTTAAAAATTAATTTTATTATAGCTTTAATTCAAATAATGATTTTTAATAGTTTTAATTTGAACATTTACTTTTAATTATCAATAATAGCACTGTTGAAATTATAGATCAGGCTGTTTGGCCTTCATGTGTATATTAACAATATTCTAGTTCAGAGTTTTCCCTGAGAGGCCTGACTGTTAATGTCTGGAGTAGTGTGGTTGTTTGTATTGAGCAGGGGGTCAATCTCAGTTCCTAGAGGGCCACAGACCTGCACGGTTTAGATATAACCCTGATTAAACACATCTGATCCAGCTAATCTAATCATTTGGGCTCATTTGAAAACTACATGGTATGTGTGTTGGAGCAGGTTGGAACTAAACTCTGCAGGGCTGTGGCCCTCCAGGAGCTGAGTTTGACTCCCCGGGTATAGAGGCTTCTATTTCCACTGCACTCTATTTCCACTGCAGGTTCCGTCCACGCCACCTCCATAGCAGCGTCCCGGGTGGAGCAGGCACTGTCTGAGGTGGCCTCTTCCCTTCAGAGCAGCGCTCCGAAACAGGGACCCCTCCACCCTTGGATGACCCTTGCCCAGATCTGGCTGCATGCAGGTATAAACCTCACCCATAGCCCTAATTTGCTTGTAACATAAGTCAAGCTCGCATTCAATATTTACAGTGGGAATAGAAAATAATCCCCCCCCCTCCCAATATTATAATAACATTTTATTGCTTTGCAGCCTGAAATGAAGACAGAAACAGTTTATATTTTATCCAGCTGTATTTACAAATTATAACATCCAAGTAAACGATATTACACCAACATTTCAGAACAAAAAAATTTAAAAACAGAATTTTCTGATATGTTGGTGTTATATCTTTATGTTGGATGTTATAAGTTGCACGGAGTTAATACAGTTAGATGAAACAAAACTTCATTTTAGGTTGCAAAGCAACAAAATGTGATTATTTTAAAGGGCTGTGATTGTTTTCTATACCCACTGTAGCTTATTAATAGCTTCCTCTGTCCAAGCAAATACATTAGGAAAAACCAAATCCTGCAGGATCAAATTACCCATCTGGAAGCTTTTGCTTTATCTACAATCAGCATTTATGAATACACAAGCAATTGTGCTTACTTTTGACTTAATGAGTTAAATGCAGTGAAGTTTAGGAAAGTTCTACATCTTCATGGAGTTGATGCAAGCAACTCTAAAGTCATGGGTTGGATTTCCAGGCCACACAAGTACTGATAAAAAAAGCATGAATGCACTTTAATTAGGGGTGTTTGCCTGTTTTTCTGCTGGTACCATGGCTGGTTTAGGATTATCTTTTTCATTAAGAGCCCATATTTGCCCCCTTAAATTGATTTCCTTTATCTTTATAAGGACAATTTTTTTATCTTTTATGTCAAATTCTCTCTTTTTAAAGAATACATTTAGTTAGAAAAAGTAAGACATTTATAGGACTTTTACAAATCAGATTAAACCAGGATCAACAAAAGTAATCAAAAGTAACAAAAGTTTAATGCAGGTGGCCTGAATGCATTTACAATTGCAGAAATAATTAAATGACAGTAATGTGTTAAAATACACTTTTCAATATTTAAATGTTTTTGTAAAGGAAATGAGACTTTAAATATGAAATCTATCTTAATGAATCTTAATGATTGAGTCACTGAATCATTCATTCAAATTATTTGTTCAAAATGGCTGATTCAAAACGGTGTTGTTATTGTTAGCTAAAACTATAAAAAATATAGCAGGTCACTGTCTTTATGAATGAGTCATTGAATCGTTCACTCAGACAGTTCAGAAACGCAGATAAGTTCAGTAACAAATGTTGTTATTGCGTACTAATAATCAAACTATTAAACATTTTGTTAATTAAAATAAAAACCTGAAATAATATGTAAATATTAGATGAAAAACTTTGAAATGTTAGAAATTACTGAATTTAGAAATAAACTAAAATAAAAGTAAAACTGAAAAGCTGCAATCAAAGATACAGTTGAAGTATTAAAATGACTAAACCAATAAACTGAGATAAAAAATAATTTTAGCTAAATAGAAATATTTAAAAGCAACAACTAATAAAAAATAAAAAAAGCACATTAAAATATAAATGATACTAAAACTAAGCAAAATTGGGATACTAAAATAGAAAAGACATTTGCAAAATGAAAATCCTTTCATTTGTTATCTCAGAATAAGATCATCACCTCTTACCAAGTCTAATTATTCTTTAACCAGCTTGACTGTCTCTGAGCCAAGTAAAGGAACCTTAGCAGGACTTGGCAGGGTGAGAAAGAGTAAAGGTGCTTAGTAGTCACTTTCCCTGGAGTTTGTTGGCTGAAGAGGGAGGACACCCCTCCACCGTTAATCTCCCATCAATCTCTGTCTCATCACTGTTTGTGAGCTATGAAACGGTTGAGACTGATGAGGTAGCTGACAGTCTGTCTGAGAATCACATTTCCTGTGTGAACCCAGATGAGAGAGAAACCCAAAGCTCAGTCACCACAACAATTCTCCTGTCACTGTTTTCTCTCTCTGTCTTTCCACAGCGGAGGTGTATATTGGAATGGGAAAGGCGGCGGAGGCAGCAGCGTGTACACAGGAAGCAGCCAGCCTGTTCCCCATGTCCCATAACGTGTTGTTTATGAAGGGTCAGGTGGCGGAGCTGCGGGGGAACGTGGACGAGGCCAAGCGCTGGTACGAGGAGGCGCTGTCCATCAGCCCCACCCACGTCAAGACCATGCAGAGACTGGTGAGCACATGCTTTTTATCCACTAACTGAAACCCTTTTGCAGTTTTACATTTTTATTTTGTTTGTTGCTCCCCACATTGCAGTCGATTTCATGTTTTACTCTTCTTATGGGAACATTTGGTTGTTTTTGTGCGATTGCTACACTGAGATGCAAGAGAGAGGCGAGATTTCATCCAGTGTTAGTATTTAGCAGACAATGAGTCCTGGATGTGGAGATTTGTCAGAGGAAGTGTGTGAGTGTGTGTGTGCTGCTGTGTCCGGCTGTCTGCCTTAATAGTAAGCAGAAATGTCACGTCTTATAAAGGAACTCCCCTGTAGTAGCCAGTAGCAGGAGGAAGTATTACCCTTGTCTCTGTCAAATCTCTCTTTCTCTCTCTCTCTCTCTCTCTCTCTGTCTCTCTTTTTCTGACCTTTTTTTGTGTGTTTGTTAATGTGTCTGACGCCGTTGGAACCGCAGGACAGTGGACAGCATCTGATCTTTTCCGTGTGTGTGTGTGTGTGTGTGTGTGTGTGTGTGCGTATATATATATATATATATATATATATATATATATATATATATATATATATATATATATATATATATATATATATATATATATATATATATAATATACTTTTTAAACAATTCCTGTAATGGCCAAGCTGATTTTTTTTTTAGCAGCAAATACCATCAATTACTCTAGCCTTCAATGTCATTTATATTCATATATTATGTATAAAATAAGATGTTATTAAAAATATTTAATATATACAAATAAATCAAATGTTATTTCCCGCACTGCTTTTTCAAATAATCTCTATTTTCAATTCACAATTTAGTATAAATGTAAACCATAATTATAAACTAATTATAGTACATTTGTATCAACAACAACCACAAAAATCTGTTTTTCTATTCAAATTGTTTTACCAAACACTGAACTATATAAATAACTCTATTATGTTATATTATAAATCTGTTAAATAATTCTCTATGACAGATCAGTGGTTTACTAATCAATGATTTTGATATATCTTTTATAATTATAGAATATAATATAATTATAAAATGTCTTAACGGGTCATGTTGAACCTTAATTAAAGAACTTATAATGATTTTGAATTTGACTCAGTATTGAGGCTAAAAGATGTGTGCATATTATTAAATCAATAGGAAAGTTCAAATTCATCCAGAACTCCATCTTAAATTTCCTTTACATGTTTTATTTAGTTTTTTTGACCAGCAGTGGTTTCCCTTTTTCTCTTTTGATTTGTCTCTCTGTCGGTCTTTTTGCAGGGTCTGATATTGCATCAGCTGCAGAGGTACAGTCTTGCGGAGAAGATCTTGCGTGACGCGGTGCAGGTGAACAGCACGGCCCATGACGTGTGGAACAGTCTGGGAGAAGTGCTGCAAGCGCAAGGCAACGACGCCGCTGCCACCGAATGCTTCCTTACTGCCCTGGAGCTGGAGGCCAGCTGTCCCATCTTACCTTTCACCATCATCCCCCGCGCCCTCTGAGACACTCCGAACGCTCACCACCGGCACCAACAAAACCTCTGTCTGAGAGTCATGCATGAACCACAGCCCTTAAACACACAAACAAACGCCAAAAAAAAAAAAAAAACTCTTTCCCACCCCCTCCGACGTGTTTACCAGTCCTCAGACATGGATCTGCTGAAAAACTCTGAAAACTGACTGAATCACTCTCATTGTTTTTTCCCTTCCTATTCCTTCCTTCCTTCATCTGCTAGAATTTCCACCGGCTTCTGTACATCGTAGAGCTCCACCCCACCCCTTCCAACACTCTCATTGGTTCGTTTCATACCACAGTACAAGTGGACCAATGAGAAACCTTTTCAAACTGTTGTCAGGGTGAACCAGGTGACTGACGCAGTGGTTTCTTCAAACCACCGTGCTTCCCGAAACATACAATCTTGAGATTCTAGTAGCTGTGTGTCGTACAAACCAGTAATAACACTGACTTAGAGACGGTTAAAAGTGTACCCATGCTGCGTGTGCTAATGGACAGTCAGAGTGTGTGTGTGTGTGTCTGTGTGTGTGTGTTTTGTATGTGCTGATCCAGGATATCCCTTCCTATGTGGCATGTGCGCGTGTGTTTATTTTGAGTGGAATACATGACACGGTGTTACAGTGGATCCCTGTTACACAAACACACGTAATAAAGGTTGTGTTTCCACGCAGTTGTTCCTGAGGGCAGGTGGGTCACCCATGTTATGACTCCTAGAGAAACATTACATCTCCCTTTGATCAAACACTGTATTGTTTATAGACTGTATGTACAAAAGTATCGCCTAGAGCAAATGGAATGGATGCCAAAAGAACAACTATTCTTAAAGCAAATATTTTATCTGGATTCTCATTAAAAGAGAAGATAAATCTAGTTTTGGACATTTCATTTTGTTTGTTGGTTTATTTTTCCACATTTATCATGATTCAGAGGTCAAGATTTATATTGTTGATTTATCAGAGACGTGTTAGATGTTTATTTATCTGCGTCCCAGTGGCCGTATGCTAGATGGGTGAAGACATATTTTTGTGTGTGTGACTGTTACAGATGGACACGATAAATGCAAACTCTCCTCAAAACGGTCAAAGAGATTTCAGTCATGCACAAGAGAGGAGGAGGAAGATAACGTGTGTATTTGGCGGCTTGGCAGTGTCAATCACAAGGCCAAACACACAACTGGAACTGCTGTTTTATGATGTCAATAAATGATCAATTGTGAAAAATCTGTGTTTTTGCTATTCCTTTATTTTCACATTATAAGTCATTTTTGAGGACAGCTAATATTGCTAATGGAGCCAATATAGATATAGCTAACTGAATCTTCTCCTCATTGCATCTTGATTGGAAACAGGTTTCGATACAAACCTCAGTCTGTCCTCAAGGGGGCGATACATATACTTTCATGTCTGTGCCAGCATACTGCATTTATTATTCAGATAACTAGTTGTAAAAAATATCAACTGTTTAACTAACTGACTGAAGGTACGTTCACAGTAGACTAATATTTTTCGTGCAGAAAATATTTCAAGCCAAACATATGTCTGTTGGTCAGAGGTAAATTCACATGGCCAGCTGAACCTGATGCAAAATCTGTTCCTTTCTAAATGTGTCATAACGTTGCCTCATCTTAAAAGAGACTTGACCATATAAAAATACCATTTGTGCTAAATAAATTAGCTATAGCATCATTTGTGACAGTTTGTAGAATGTAATGTAAACTTCCGTTCCATTAGGAATCGCTCTATGGATTAATTCAAAGCACAGTTATGTTTGAAATGGAGCTTGCATTTGCGTTAATTTATAAATGTATGGTCTGTTTTGGCCATATTTTTCCGTTTAATTTATTTTCCTTACATTCCCTGCTCACCTCAGCTCATGTATGTTAGAAGAGGCCACTGTTTCCCTGACTTGCAGTTGAATACTCTCAAAGCTCTCAAAAATTGATGAAGGTCCAAATGCTCACAAGCAGAAAAAAATAATACAGAAAGAATAGATGAGGTCAGCCGTCTCTGAAAAGCAATTAAGAGACATGGCCAAATAAAAACGAGTCAGGAAGAAGGATGTGAGGTGGGAAATGTAGAAAGTGAATTATTTAATGCACTTACAGGCCTGAATTAAACTAATGAGCGCTGACCGCTTGCTGTTTTACGGGACAGACCGCACTCCCAGGAGGATTCTGGGATGTACTAAAAGCTGCAGCAAGAATTTGGTCGTTATTAAAAGAGGTGCATTTTAGTGTCTGCCTGAGTGTTTCTGCCTCTTGAGACTACTTCTTCGACTCATTCCCGCTGTAACGAGCCGAACATCATAAACAACCCAGTACAGGCTCACACTGACTCTTTGATCTGGGTCAGGAGCATGTTAAACCCTAATGAGCCCTCAGCGATGGCATTATTCCTCTGGCTTCTGAAAACATTACAGGCTAGTCCTGACCAGTGTATCTCTGGGGGGTTCCCTTTGATCATCTTCAGTTGTAGAGCATTAGCATGGCCTGGCAGATGGATGAAAGGTTTGAAATGCATTTCACTGACCATTTTACAATGCAGTACTTGATTGTACATCAGACCCTCAAACAAGACACTGAATTCATAGTGCTTACTAAGGCAGCTGTCACTATTAGAAGTGCACATACTTGTGGTTAGGGGTTTATTCACCTCCTTTAACCTAAATATTAAACTTCAGTGTGTAACTCATCTCTAAACACCACTTGGCAAAATGCTCTAACCAATTTAATGCCCTGGCAACCGCCCCAACACCCTACAAACACTTAGTAAATGCCCTAGTAACCTGGTAACCAGCCAGCACTGATGCAGCAAGATTTGCATGGCAAGAATCAGTCGTGTTTGTGACGTAACGTTCAGTAAGTGTCATTTGATTTAATGCAAGGTAAAATGCAATGTAAATGTTCAGTGAAAGTGATCATAAAATGCGAATATCCAGTGATTATAAATAAATATATGTGATATGGAGTAAGCTTTCTCTGCGGTGGTCTCTCTGTGGATGGTGGCTCATGTTTCATTGGTATTATTGCTCTGATCCTGTCATTGATTGGCAGCCCAGCTCAGTTGTCACATCAGAGAGCAGCAAATCAATACAAGGGACTCCAGGGAGTTTGATTTTTTTGTAGGGTGAGCTCACATTCACACAGCCATGGAAAAGGCCTGTCAAAACCTATACAGAACAGAAGAGAAATAGGTTATACAATAATTTACTCACCTTCAGCTTATTTCAAACCTGTATAGGTTTCTTTCTTCTCTTGAACACACGATATTTTGAACTGCTGGTAACCAAACAATTGACAGTAACCACTAACGTCCAAATGATTTTCCACACAATAGAAGTCAATGGCTATTGTCAATGGTTACCTTTATATGGATTGTCATCATGTTGTTTCAAACCCCACCAAATTAATAACTTATTATTTTAGTCCAAAATGTCTGATGTTTCTGTCCCATTCTGTTATTTCTTCAGAAGATCTGCTATAGTGATTGCCCATGGATCCATATGCCCTCTCCTCACATGCCTGTCCACATGTTCTCTGGCGATTATCCCACTGAGCGGTGTTGCCATTGCTCAAGGTCATTTACTGTCATTTGTCCCAACAGTATTAGCTTAGCATATAGTACACCCATAGTTTGCGCTGGCTTTGGGACATGTAGGGAAAGCAGGTCTTTATGAAAGTGTGTGATCCGGTGAAACAGGGTAAGGTGACTCTATCCATGACCCCCGCTGATTCACAGACACAGTGTTGATAGCAATGTGTCATCTATCACCAGCAGATTAGTGAGTATGTGTGAGAGAGAGACACACTGAAATGTTGTTCATTGTTTTGGAGTGTGACAGTTCTTGGTGTCAATGTCACACACTAGGCATTCTCAGGGGTCATGACCCTTCACCCAGTTCACTGGATCAGAAGTCTTTACAGTCTTTTACAGTCTTGCTTTTGGATCAGTATTGTGCCTTTAATCCAAATGCGCCTAACCGAGTGACTCTCTTATAGTCAGCATTCAGACGTTTCAGAGATTTTCAATGGCTTATAGGTGACACCAAAGAAAGTGAATTTGTTGTCATGTTCAAATCCAGCCTGCAAACCACTGTACTTTTGTTGCATGTCCCATTTGTGTGAAATTCATAAATAATAGTCAGTAAATATACTTTATTTACTGAGAGGGGATCTGTGCATGTGTGAACCCCAATTACCTCATTAACAACAGTTAAATTTATTGCTTAAAATTTAAAATGCATTTGATTAAATGTGTTAACAGCAGTCACACCATTTTAATAATTAAAATAAATAAAAATATTCAAAGAACTTAAAATAGCATTATATATATATTCATTAAGATAAACACTTTATATACTGTTTTTTGTTTGTTTATATTGCCTAATTTTGGTACTTTCTTGTGTTTTACAATTAAATAGATTGCTCATTACATACTAGTTTCCATGACTATATATATATGTGTGTGTATATATATATATATATATATATATATATATATATATATATATATATATATATATATATATATATATATATATATATATATATTTATTTTTTTTATTTTTTTTTCTTGCAGTGTTTTATTTTTCTTTGGCCACCCATATATAATGTGGATAATATATAGAATAATAATATATAATGTGTTTGTATGTATATATATATATATATATATATATATATATATATATATATATATATATATATATATATATATATATATATATATATATATATAAATATATATATATATATATATATATATATATATATATATATATATATATATATATATATATATATATATATATATACACACACACATGTATTCCATTACAATTTTTTTATTTTATTTAAATGTAGTTCAATGTATATTTAATTGTATACATAACATTCACATTATGCAATATTAATATTTGACATTTAATTAATCACAAGCATAAATATGTTAACTTTTTCTTTCTAAGGAATATTTGTAACTGCAAACAAAAACAACTAATGCCTCTGTTGTCCTCTAAAAGTTCTTCTACCCTCTAAGAACTGTGTAACTTCTCTAATTACAATACAAATCAGCAAACACACCACACACACAAACACACACATATTAAATTCGTACAGCTGTTCCATTGTGAAGCAATGTGTTACAAATTATGCTTTTCCCACAGGGGTGTCCAGTCTGTAACAAACAGTTACAGCAGATGACTGTCCCATCAGCACCTCCCTCCACACACAACACAGATATTACAACACTCGCAATCTTCTCATTCATTCATCCATCCATCCATCCATCCATCCCTTGGATGAAAGCGTGGGAGGAGAAGTAACAGATGGAGACTGGGAAAGAGACGGACATAGCAGGAACATCCAGTGAGAGAGAGAGAGAGAGAGAGAGGATTACGGGAAGGACTCACTGTACTCTGATAAAATAAATTTAAATTCAATTCCAGTTAATTAACTTTATTTATAGCATAACAATGGCGATTGTCTCCAAGCAACTTTACAAAGTGGCAGGTCTAAAGGCCCAAGTGAGCAACCAAGCAAAGAAAGAATGACATGAGAATACATCCTGGCAAGGGAGTAATGGAGAGAATAGATCAATGAGACACTCTGCTGTAGTCCTGAAGGACAGACTCCAGAGTTTTCACTGAATCTCTTTAGTTGCAGAGAGGTCAATAAATTAATAAAACGTTCTAATTAGCAAAATAAATGTTAAAACATAAGGGGTTGTAGGTATTGGGATTGGTTGGCTAAATAAATAAATGACCTGAAGAGGATATGGCTACATAAAGTTAATCATAATATGCTTTGTAATAAAATATATATATATTTTATATCTTAAATATAGATAGACGGACGGACGGACGGACGGATAGATAGATAGATAGAAAGATAGATAATTTTACACTTTCATTTTACATCATAATTGTCGTTATGAATTAACAAAATTTAGAATATATTTTTTTGGCCCTGAATTTTTCAGTATTTTTGTATTTATTTACCAAGACTGGGTTTACTTGCACTTAGTTGTGTAATCTAAGTCATAATGCTGTCAAATGGCAAAAAAAGAAAGAAACCTGGCGCGAATCGTTGACTGATTCTTATTGAATGTAGCGCGATTGACGCATTGAGAGTGATAAATAAGTTTTACTAATTAGTACATTTTTGGTTTATATGGCATCAGAAGATTAAAACTGTACTAAAAAAAAAAAAGTTTAAAATAGTTTTACTATATTTCTATGGCATTTTTGTTATTTCTGGAGCTTAACAGCAGCCTTTTCACTTTTAATTTGGTAACTTACATTGTGATGGTGAGTAAATGATGACAGCATGTTCATTTTTGAGTGAATTATAATAATTATCCCTTCAAAGCCTGAGTGAAGATCTGAGCTATAACTCAGTCATGGCATTAGCCTGTCTCACCCCACCCAATTTATTTTGAGATCCTAAACAATGCTGTCCAATGTGACCTGTTCTAAATGTGGATACATTTTAAAATATCAATCAACAACGCAGCCTTTGCTCTCCAACTATGTGTGTGTGAGGCATGAAGTGCAAACTCCCCTTTGTACTCTTGATAGTGTGTGTTTACATGGATGTGTTCAGTTTCTCCTGTTACTGTAATGCAAGCCTGTTGTCTTTCAGTGACCAGTGTGTTGCTGCCCTGCCCTGCAGCATAGCGTTTCACTTCAGCATCATTTAACCCCACAGAGCAGCCTGTCAATCAGTAAGCCACACCTCTTCTGCATGATGACCTCACTCTGATTCACAGTGTGGCAGCAGGGACTTCCTCACAAACACAGAGAGGAAAGCACAAGGTGGAACAGATCAAATGCTGATGTCTGCAATCTAAAACAGCCCACTCCTTATCCACTCATATCTCATTCCCCACCGCTGTGCACTTTTCTTCCACCATATGGGCTTCCCTACTTCACACACATGGCTCCGGATAGCTTTGAGTCTTTCCCAGACCACTCTGGAGTTGTGCCAAACGCGCATACACACCTGATCATACAACTTAAGTGATGCTCCATGGAGGATGTGCACTGTGACAACTAAATTAATAAATAAATAAGCTGTATGCTGACATTATATATTTATTAAGAATAAAAATGGCGACATGGATACACTTTTACAAAGGTTTAAAGGAGTAGTTCACCTTATCGTTTACACAACCTCAGAAAATCCAAGATGTGGACGAGTTTTATTAGCCTACATAATAGTCCATCTGTCATCAGTGGTTCAACTGTAATATTATGAAACCACAAGAATATTTTTGTATGAGAAGAAAACAAAAATAATGATTTTATTTAACAATTTGTCTCCTCTGTTTCCCCCACATCACTGTAGTGCCATTTTGGAGAACACCTGCTGATCGCAAACTGCGTACACTCTTCTGTGTCAGCCGCGACAGAAGGATGTGCTGTTTTCTTTCAAATCAAAGCATAAATAGAAAGGTATCCTTGTGGCGTGGCTTGTGTAAAGCTCTATACTCTATACATAATATTGCTTTCTCCAGTTAAAATTAAAATGCCTTAATGATGGATTTGTTTCTTACACAGCTTTTCACTTCACAAGATGTTAACTGATGGACTGGAGTTGTATGCGTCATGAACTGCACAGGGACACAGAGATTGAAGATCCAAATGCAGTTTATTGAAAGCACAGTGCAAAGTCACAGTCCATAAAGCAGGCAATAGGTCAGAACATAGGTAATCTCAGATCTCCCTCCATCCAATCAACAACTGAAGGATTGAACCAATCTCTGCCTAAATGTTTTCTGTGGGGTGTAACAATAAATAAGGAAAGAGCTGTCGCTACCTTCTTTACATTGTGACTTTTTTTCTTGTTTGGTTTAATATCTGGTTGTTATATAATTTATTTAATATTTACAAATAATTTTCCCCACTATATGTTTACAGACCCCCAACAGTAACTCCATGTAACCCGTGCTGAGGAGGAGGGGCCTGGGTCCTAAGTAGAAAGCAGTTGAAGGAATCTGTTCGAGTAAGCTTGTGTTTGGAATAGAATATGCCACACGACAAGACGGTTTTACTGAGTACCATCTCAGATCTACATTATAGGTCTTAATCCACTATGTATATGTGTCTCACTGTCTGTGTTCAGTTGAGGTCACAGCAGGCCTCTGAAGTTCACTTGTAATTCTGAACGGACTGTGCATTCTGAGGAAAGGGAATCAATGGGATGTGTTGGAGTATTAGCTTTTATCTGGTGTCACCACCTACAAACTCTTACATGGATACTGCGTGCAGTATTCACATTTTCTATATGAATATATACGGTATACTTGGATGACATGTTACACTATTATTAGCTCACTGTGTGACACTGTATCCCACACTGTAAAGCACTCAATTTGACATCCTATTATGTAATGGATTAATAAACCAGAAGTAACACAGCTTAATAATATTTGATTGAACTGGCAATGGTTATTATTTGACTTACATAAAATTGAAAAAAGAATTAAAAAAAGTTTCTCATGAGTTTTATGATTTTAAAGATTTTTATGATTTTAAAGAATTTAATACAAACAATTCTGGCAAACTATATCAGCATAAAGACAGATATACAAAAAAAATAGAAAATAGTAATAGTAAAAAAGAAATAGTCTATAATTTTAAATAAAGTTCTAAATATTTGTAAATCAAATTTATTTAACATTCTTTGATTTAACAACTTGAATTTTACTAAGCAAAATATTAAAATGCCCCAGAATTGGTTAGTTAAAAAATGCTAAATAAGCCAGTTCTCTAACTAATCAGCTTAATGTTTTAAGTATTTCTATTTTTTTTTTTTAATTACAAATTGAAAATAACAAATGAAGGATATCCTGAAGTGTTCCGAAGTGTTACATATTATAATTTTAAATATTTTTTTCTCAAATTAAATTTCTAGGGCAAAAAAAAAAAAAAAAAACATTTAGCTGTGTTAAACATTTTATGTGGGATATTTTGGCTATTCTAGCTCAGAGATTCTTCCCATAAAGCCTGAGAGGACAGAGAGAGTGTGACCAACCATCGCCTGCAACCAAATCATGAAAAGACATTCTGTCTTATCTCAGAGGCACCAAGTAACCAGAACATACTGCATATACAGCCGAACATTTTCTGAAGCCTTCAGCCATTCTCGGATTCTTTTTCTTGGAAGTAATGCATTTAATACACACACACACACACACACACACACTTGGCCACGTGCAGCTCATCAGTCAGAAGAGCAGAGAGATGTGGGCTGTTAGCGCGCTCTCTCTCTCTCCTCCCACACGCCTGTCACTGTATCCTGCTTCTCACTGCTGAGCACATAGTAGATGCACAATCATCTCTACACCCCCCGAGCACACTGTCACTGAGCCCAGGCTTTAAATAGCTGTAAATTAAGAGCGAGTCTGAAAATTAAGTGCAAAAGTCTCACATTGAATCCGATGCGAATTATGTGGTAAAGCTTCAACTGGACAAATGAGAACGAATTATTCCAGAAACAAAAAGAAAAAGGGAGACATACTGTAGATATCTGCTGTAGGGATAAACTCTGCCTGACTACAAGAGGTGGATCCAATCAGCTGTAGTCTCTCTCTCTCTCGCTCTCTCTCTCACACACACACACACACACACACTCCATTTCTCCAGAGTCTCTTCTCCAGCTCCCACATGGTGTTTGATATCCCCCTCAACCACCAGAGCCATAGATCCAAGTTGCCAGGCAACCCCTAAAATCCCCAAAGACCGACGCGCTCAAGCCTGCGCTCGGATGGATCAGCGCTCACACAACATGACACACACATATATACAGAGACATACAGAAAGAGAGTGGTTGCCATGGTGATTTCTGTAGGTTGGCTGCAAAAGCTTCCCTAAATGTTTCTGTAGAGGATGACAAAAAGGACAAACAAGGTTGAGAGCTTCGAGTTCATGTTCTTTTATTGGAAAAAAAATCAAAAGACAAGCATGTACAACTTGGAATGAACATAAACAGAACTGAAGGTGGGCAGTCGAAACAAACCCCTGGCGGCCAAAGCCCTCTTTTGCGCTCTCCAGAGAAAAATCAACATGCTCACGGTCAGAGCCCAGAGGAAAAACTAAAGATACACACATTTATGATACAGTCACCATTGCCCTTACCCGAAAAACACTTCCACGTAAGGTGAAAGGTCACACCCTTAAACTCCCAAGCCACTCCCTCCCGCTAAATGCCCCTGCTATTGGGCACAATGCACAAAGAAACAAAACGCCAAATATCCTGACATGCCAAACACAGTTTAAAATCTCTTAACTGCTCATTTTTCTTAGAAATATCTCTTTATTAAGTTATTGAAGCAAACTGCAAAGGTCCCATTCATTCGTCCTCTATGCAGATTCCGAAAAACCCGCCCACCACCGCCAAACGATATTCAAACCTCTTTTAGATTCACCCCCAGAACGCTCCCACAGACATCGCTGAGGTTTCCGCCTCAATAGCGGCTCTGAACTCAAGCTGCATGCATGTAGAACAGAAACAGGAAGTAGAAGACGAATGGCCAGCCCAAACATTGCCACTAGCAAATGGAACCAGTTAAGCAGTTCACCAGATGCTTTTACTTTAGTTTCTGAAGGTTTGATATCAGGATTAATTGATTGATCATTTTGTAGACGTCTAAGCAGTTCTTTGGGAACAGGACCATTAACCAGTACATGCAGGTCATTTATGTCTTTTTTTTTGTTTGTTTTATTATATATATATTTTTTTCTATATATGGACATTTTCCTTTTATAACATTCAGTATTTTCTATACAGAAACAGTATGAATAAATGAATATTTTTGCGTAAGAGGTAAGTAAAACATTTGACTGATTTTTTTTTTTTGTCTTCTAAAGAGGTCAGGAGAGAACAGAAGAGCTTCACTTTGCCGTCATCATTTGTACAAATTCTGTGGACAGAAAGAGAGATGGACACTTCAGACACGAGGCTCATGATCACAACATGAGCACAAAATCCACTAGTTTGCAAGCTGCTCTTTTAAATTATTCTCCATTTTTGTATATGCAGGCAAATTATCCAAATCCAAGCTACATTAATGTAATTGAAGTGGCAATTTATAAAAGTAATGTTTAATCTGCATAAAACGGCGACCCTTTCCAGGTAATCTCAGCACACAGCTGCGTCGTACCTTCGTAATTGACCTGACCGTCGCCGTCGATGTCAGCTTCTCTGATCATTTCGTCCACCTCTTCATCCGTTAGCTTCTCACCCAGGTTTGTCATGACGTGGCGAAGCTCTGCTGCGCTGATGTAGCCGTTCCCATCCTTTCAGACACAGACAGGATCAATAAGTCAGCTGTGTCATGCCATTAAAATATATTAAACCACTAAATCCAAAGTAGGTGATTTTAAAAGTGTAACAACGTATTGTGGAAGCATAATGCAGATAAAAGGGGCAGCAGTGGTAACATTCAACAAAGGGAAGCAGTTCAATGATGCTTTTTCCTAAATATTTGACAATCAAATGTCCTAGTAAACTTGTAGGGAGAGATGTCTGACTGTGGAAGTGACTGTGAATGCCTTCAAACCAGCTGCAGCTTCACGTGGAACAAGGGCTTATTTAGTTTTCCAAGGGTTGCTTTGTTTTTCCTTGCCTCCTCACTCTTTCCATGAAAGCAAACACACCATCTTACCACCATGCCCTCTTTTCAGCACTGACCTTGTCAAACACTCGGAAAGCCTCGCGGATCTCCTCCTCACTGTCTGTGTCTTTCATTTTCCGTGCCATCATTGTCAGAAACTCGGGAAAGTCGATGGTTCCATTACCTGGAAGGGACAGAGAAAGAATAAATGGAAATGGGCCGGGATGTTTGGAAAACTCGGATAAAGTACCCTGGAGTTCAGGATGAAAGCAGGGGAGTCCATAGGGCATAATTATAATGAGGTCTAATAGCACATATTTAGTGTGTTTGAGTGACATCTAGGTAAAGTGAATTAGTCCTAGTTGAGAGTCATAGCAAACACTCTCCAGAATGACTTAAACTATGAGAAAGGTCACAGGAATTATTGTTTATTTTCTTATATTGTGAGATTAAACAAATCAAATTAGGGACACAATGTATCAACAGTAGAGTTTTTATTTAAAACACTAGTAAAATGATAAAAGTTAAATGGTAATCTTTAGCTACCTCAAAATGAATATGCATTTTTCATGCTTTAAATGTTGCAATGACTGAAATTTACTTGTAGCATTTTAAATGACTCATTTTAGCTTTTAGACTTTCATGTTTAATTTAGACAAAACAGTGCAGAACGTTAATATTGATCACATTTTTCATTTCTAAATTTATTCCAAACAAGGCATGTTGAAGGTTCTGGGTTTCTCAAGCCGAAATGTGTTTTATTCTCTTGAGGTTAACCAAGCTGAGGTGGGATATTTCCATTACACGGGACAAATATGACATCCTCCTGTGTGCATGCGTGTGTGAAAATGATCACTACAGCCATTCCCAGAGGGCTCACACAGCGTATGTAAACTGACAATGTGGATGTAGACACGTGCTTGCATATAAATGTGTGTGTGTGTGTGGTTTTCTTTACATTGCATGTTCTTCTCGATGGAGCTCTTCACAAACACTCTCTTGATTCCATGGCCACCATTGCCAAAGTAGATTATGTAAAGCTGGGTTTCCTCTAGGACTTTTTTTCAGCTGTGGTGGCAGAACTATTTCCCATTGATCACACCCCTTCCCCCTTGTGGCTAAATCTCTCTACCCAAGAATCACATGCACTCAGACTCAGAATTTAATTTATTTTAACAACAACAAAAAAAAGGATAAGTAACAAGCACAATACATTCTGTCATTGAGTTATTGAAGCAGATTCTGCAGGAATGAGTTGAATTATGAGCAATACTACAATTCCTGCGCCTAAATTCAGGTCCTGCTCTAGAATAAGCACCAACCTTTCAGTCTCTCTCTTGAATCCAACATGGAAGTGACTTAAACTGCAATTTATCGACTGGCTGCTAGAGACTGGCTCCAAAAGGAAGTCAATCCCATAGACCCCATGAGTGATGGGTTGTTACTGAATGTTGGTTCATTTAGTACAAATCTTTAATATGACTCAGGAGCAACAAGTTCTCTCAGCAAGGGATTTGCTCAGTTCATAATGACCAAACATGCGCAACCTCCAGTAGGTTCTGTACAGGAAACAGAAATGATTAGTTTACCTCCCGAGTCTTTCGGGTAAGAGTCGTTTGTTCATCACATGCAGCCACATAGACCAGAGGCTATCCAGTCTGTACTGGAGAGAGAAATTATTAGTTCATCTTCCGAGTCTTCAAGTCCGAGCAAAGACTGCATAATAATAATTAAGATAATAGTTTTGAATGGTGACAGCAGCAATGGATACAGAAATAAGATGATAATTCCCAAACTTCCTTTCAAACAAGCATGTCATTCGTTTCTTTACTCTTAAAGGTACGTAAGGTTTTGTGGTATACTATTTTATCTGAGCTTTATAGCTTATTTCTTACGATCTATAAATTGTGAATTCCTGTGATGGTTCTTTTTTTTTATAACCCTGAATTTGGTAATAAAGAGTTGGTTAATGTTTTAAACTTTATCTGTATTGCGGGGGAAAATCACTTTGATCATTTCTAAATGTAACACAACATTACAAGATACTGATCCAGGAAGAGGTCACAAAAGAACGAACATCTCGGACCTGAAGACTCAAGAGTCTTTTCCGGTACAGACTGCAACGCCTTATGCTTATGGGGCTGTCACGTGACTTGAACAAATGAACTAATAATTTGTTTCCTGTAAAGACTACATAACTTTCGGTTAACACAGGGGGATGTGATGTGACAAAAGAACAAACCACCCCAAGACTCGGGAGGTGAGGTGAACTAACAGATTGCTCAGCCAGCTAAGCAATGTATTCATCATTTCGGTTTATTATAATTTGGTTTTGGTTGGATTATAGTTATGTAATGTGATCAATGTTTGCATAAATAGATTTGTTGGGGGATTTGGATAATAACATGTAACATTTTAATTATATTCTGTTGAAATTAACAAAATGTCAGTAAAATGATCCGAACTTCCCATCGCTACTGTGAGTTCCTCGACTACAAATGATGTGAGTGGTGACACTGTGAAGCTGCAGCCATGGATGATTTTTAGTCCTGCCACAGCAGAATGAATGTAGTGGAAACACTGTAATGGGTTTCATGAGATCTTTATTACCTGCTATTTTTCAACTGGCTTTTCTGCTGTCTGACCTACAAAAATGACTCGTAGCGCAAAATAAATAATCAGTATGTCAGAATATTAAATAAAAAATTAAATAAACAGGAGTGTCAGTTATGTCATCTATGACGTTCCCCCCTTCCCCCAAAAGCAGTTAAGCACAAACCCACCCTGCAGCGGATTCCAAAGATTTCATTGGTCATTTGAATCACAGAGTTGACTGCCTACACCACACTGAAACAAAGACTAATTCCTAACCTTAACCCTAGTATACTGTATGACGTGTTTCCTGATAGAGAGCATCACGGTTTCTTCATTTCTGAAATGGGAACTAAATCCAACTCACCATCAGCATCCACCTCGTTGATCATGTCCTGCAGTTCAGCCTCCGTGGGGTTCTGCCCGAGCGAGCGCATCACTGTGCCCAGTTCTTTGGTTGTAATGGTACCATCACCATCCTTATCAAACAAGGAGAACGCCTCCTTAAACTCTGTGTGGAAACACATCAAAATTGTATAAAAAAACCTGACATATATGAAACTTAACTTTCACAGGATCGGTTTTCCTGAATCATCTAGCTGAATAAGTGGTTAGGTGACATTCACCCTTGACAATGAAGTTAATTCAGGGCATGTTTACACCAGAAACACACACAGATTGGCTTACCAGCAATTTGCTCCTCGGTGAGTTGGTCAGCCTGGAAATGGAGAGGGAAAAAGCGATGAGTAAACAAGGGTCATAAACATTGTTTTATTGTGCCAAGCACTTTACAAACTGAGCAAACCCTAATGGGACAGACGCCATGTCATGAAGAAAACAATAGTTACAAAATCAAGATCAAACCAATAAATAAGAGTAAAAGAGCTTTACCATCACATGAATATACAAAATAAACTACCACACTCAATGCTCTTCATAAAGTTTTATTAAAAAGCAAAAACATCTACTACATCTGCTCCATCTGCTTTATCTTCCTGACACTCAAAGCTTCTTCTTGAAAACTCAATAGAAGCCAATTAACTAATCAATGCCAGTAAACAAGACAAAATACCACATCCAAATCATAAACTAATGGTGAATGAATGTCCCTTAAAGACCACAATATGAAAACCGCTAAATATATTCAAAGGAACACTAAAGAAGGGCAATTCTTGATAAAGTAACCTTTATCCCATCAAACTGAATATCGGTCAGATCAGCCACCAGTCTCTTCACCTTGGGTTCATTGCCCCAGCCATCACTCTTCTTTACATCATGCTTTTCCATTTTAACTGGTGCTTTCCCGGGTTTGACCTCAGCGAGGTCAGGCCATCCACCACTTCTCGGACCTTCACCAGACCTTCTGCCAGGCACTCAGCCCGCTTGATGTTTCTTCAAATCCTGAACATCTCGACTCGCACCACGCTGTCAGTGCGGCTGTTGGTGGAGTCCACCAGCATCTGCAGGAAGGAGTTGTAGTTTTTCTCCTGTAGCTCGATCAGCTCTTTATAAAAGAACTGTTGCTGGTCGAGGAGATCGTAGACCACGGATAATGACACGGGGTCCTCCTCAGGGTAGATGACAGGTCTCTTTGAAGGCATTCTGGTCTTTGTGAGTAGAGGTTACCTGAAGCACATAATGGCGAGTCTGGCTGATCAGGCTATACCCATGAGAGCTCACCTGACCCTTGAGACCAGTGTTAGTGTACCAACCTCCCAGGCCGCATTGGATATCGCTCAGCAAGATATTAGGCTGATTTTTGAGAAGCTTAACATCAGCAGCTCACTACAGTTACAAAGCTGAGGGTCAGGGATCGCTTCAATTATTTGAAATTAGTCAAATGGGTGACCCATCAGGTCACTCAAGCAAAGTGGGATGTATTCGGAGGTAGACTGGCAGGTACACAGAATGACAGCTAAATCAAACGCCCCATCACTCTACCTGCTCCTGCGGTCATCTCAATTTACAGCCAACGTGGGTTTGCGTTTATATCGTTATATTTTGATCATCTGAGTGACACTGCTTCTCTGCTAATTGTGCAAACACCTTTCCTCCATCTGTGAACACAATGGCAGGTTTTACCTTTCCCTGCACGGATGCATTATCTCACCAGTCTCAACTGTTCTTCTGATCAAATGTATTTTTCTCTGCCTGTGTCTCACTAGGGGTCCTGTAAGCCTGAGGGTTAAGGATCCGGGCTGCTAGCATAAAGGCAGAGTTCAAATCCAGGTAAGAACAAAATATGATCTGGAGAGTAACAAAGGTCCCTTTCTGCCCTATTATGACTATCCTGATGTGTAAGGCATCTCGGCACGTTGTTCCAATTAGCATGCTGTCCGTAAATCCCTTCAAATTTTACCTTAATATGAAGACATGCTTTTACCCTTATTCAAGTCCCTAGTTATTTTCTTTTCCTGGTTATTATCCCAGTTTCATGTAGTCACAGTTGGATGGAGGGGGGATTAAAACTCACCTTATTTTATTAAATAATGTGCATGGCTAAATTATTTATAAACAATGCAATTTCTTTAAATAGGAAATTAGAATTGTCCATTTGAATTTCATGGTGACTTTTTTAGTGAATGAGTAGTTGCTGTTCTGAATCGCTTTGCGACTGCCCTGTATAATTTACAGTATAGTTAGAAAGACAAATGGACATTATATTTAAAATACGTCCAAGTTAGGTAATCAGAGTAAAAGTGAATCAGAACTGAAATCATGTTGAAACAAATCGAATCAAACTGACTTAAAAACCAAAATGGAAATCTGTAACATTATCTAAATTAATAAACATTTCAGCTTCTTTCCCCTAACAAAATCAATGTGGAAAATGCACCATCTGCAGATTCCCCATGGACCCTGTCCATAAAGGATTTTTTTTATTCTCTCCAGCTGATGGGGGAGAACAGGATCCTGTACCTCTACTGGAAACATTCCAGGCCATCCAGTGAGGCTTCAAACATCACACACCACTGCCAGGAATTTGGCCTGGATCTGAAATGCTGCTCAATGTTGCCTGGAATCTGGCCTTGATTTAGGACTCACCAAGTGGCAAGAGCAGCTGAGAGAAGGCTGGCCTGGTCCTTGGGACGCTCAATGTACGATAATGAATGTGGTATTTCCACATTCACACTATGTTAACAGGGAGTCCCCTAGGCCCCTTAACCATCATGCTGACAGATGCAAACACTCTATTGAGTCTACTTCCAGTAACTGTCTTTCTTCACAAAATGAACACCAATGTACTACCCACAACTTAGCACCTAAGACAGGAAGATGGCTGAATATAAACTCATGACCACAACTGTGAAGGCAGCTTCCTTGTGAACCAAACCAACGGTGTACAGGGGAGACAGCAAGCCCTGAAATAGCCATTCGCCCATGGCTAATCTGGCCATTTCAGCTACCAGGTTACCCAATAAATTCTCGCTTAAATAATTATGAAGTTATTGTTGTGCAGTTTAGCATGACTGTCATTTCAGAGAAGCTTCCAGAAAGGCCCATGTGAAGAAAGTACATGATCTACGTTCTACATGATGGGTGAAAAAAAAAACGAAACTAGAGCTGCATTTACTACACTGTGGCCAAGACGGTCCTGAAGAAGGGAGGAAACAGACACCTCGCACAACGACTAGCCACTCCAGCAACTAGTTCACCACAGAACTAGCACAGGCTTAAATAATATCCATAAAAAATTATTTATACTGAGCCTTTTGGCATGGTGCTGTGGAAAAGCGGAATCAGAAGCGTTTGTATGGACTCACTGAGTCGGTATTGACTTTGTTGAACTCACTCAGGACATTCTTTCCATGCTTCACGAACAATGTTTGCTTTCTTGAGCTAAAATGCACCATTTAAACAAAGGTTTGTTTATTTTCTCATTGGGAATCCAGCTGTACAATTAATGAGCTCTGTTTCAAGCTTTTAGGAGGAAAAACTTTCAAGCCCACAGCCTGGATAACAAACAGACCTGTTACTTCCACCACAAGTCAATAAAGCCCAGAATGGATCAAATATGTTTGTGCCAACCTAAACCAATAAATAAAGCCAACTTATGGTCATAATCCTACTTACTTTTGAAAGATCTGACAGTTATGCAAATGCTAATTTTAAATAAACCTAATAAAAGAGAAGCGAAGATAAATAACATGGTCATATCTAGACTACGTGTAATAATGCTTCACAGCCAACACAACCCACATGTCAGCTGCTTAAAATCTCATCATTTCACTACACTGAACACTTCGAGAAACATTTAAATCAAACACTGAACTTCTGTTTTTGTTTTTATTCAATGTTTTTTTTTATGTGAAACCCAAAGGGAGTCGGACAGCCCCAGTCACCGTTTACTTTTATTGCATCTTTTTCCATACAATTAAAAGTGAATGGTGACTGCGGCTGTCATTCTGTCTAACATGTCGGTTTGCTTTCCAGGTAAGGAAAAAAGTGAGTGAATGATGACAGAATTTATATTTTCTAGGTAAATCATTTATTTAAGGTCTTTCTTTACTCTTTATTCAGACTGGCCTGATTTTGTACAGTAGCTGTCAATGAGGTCTAACTTATAGCAAAATCATTCGCTAAAGCAAAGCAAATGTTGTCTCAAACATATCAATTAAAAAGGCAACACAATGTGTTCTTATTTAATAGACCGCGTGAACTGATCATGTCTGCTGCTGTCTAGCACATCACATTATAATAAAACGCCTATGTCACATTTCCTGCCGCACTATGACATCAATAATACTGCAACACGTTCAAAATAATAAACATGATGCAACCATCGTTTGCGAAGTGAAATGACACTCAGAACTGTTTTTCATGCATATGAAATCAAATTCGCTGCTGCACGAGAGCAAACGCAGTCTTCAGGCGGGTGGATTTGTCATGTCTCTATATTAACTGCAATGCGTTAAATACATAAAACATGAGCACATGTTCATAAATGAGTAGTGTATGATAAAAGACGATACGCACCATATCTGATGATGGAGGGTGAACTAGGTTTGTCAATCTACGCTAGACCGCAGCGAGGCTCCGCTCTCAATTAAAGCTCCAACGTGCGACTGTCGCTCGTAGAGTATTGAAGGTGATCCGGTACTATATACAATGCTGTATTACTCCGCCGAACTGGATCCCTATCACTCACTTCCGCATAGAGCAGTCATAAGCCCCGCCCACCTACTTATCATAATAACCCAAAAGTGTTTATTTATGAAAGATATAGGCAAATCGCGAAATATTCTGTATAATAAATACAATGTAATATGCACATGTATAATATGTACTTAATATAATATGTACATTTTTTTATATTATTAATAATAATATTATTTATTAATAACGCAAGTTTAGTGCCCTAATTGGAATTTTCTTTTAAATAATTTAAATATATGAGAAAGCAATGCAGATTAGCAATGTGTATTTAATATGTAATTTTAAAAAATAAGTAAATAATATTAACGTCATACGCACGCACCTGCACTGAATAAATAAATAAACTGACCAGTCCAGTATTTAATTTTCACTTTACTGCTGTAGGAAAACCATACAAATATATTTTACAGATAAAAACATGAGATCATTTAAAATCATAGCCTACTTCTAATTCTTCCCGTGAATGACCAATTAATATGTTCTGTAAAAAGTTTTTTAGAAACACACAGAAGTTGGTCTGACTAAAATCTAAAGTAAATTTATCCAATATACATTTATACATTTAGGGGCTTGATAAGATTATTAAAACGAAGTGAAAAGCAAAACTGATTTTCATATGTGACAATATTATGGCAAAATTTACAGAAAGAAAAGTATAATAATAATAATAATAATAACAATAATAATAAACATAAACATTAATCATTCAAGGAATGTAGGAGACAAATTAAAAAGTCAGTTATTAATTGAAATAACATTATCTACAAACAAGATAACACACACAAACACAAACACACACACACACACACACACACACATATATATATATATATATATATATATATATATATATATATATATATATATATATATATATATATATATATATATATATATATATATATATATATATATATATATATATATATATATATATATTATGGACAAATCGACATCCAGTATAATATTTTTTAGGGTACTAAAAATAGTATAGGAACACTTTACATCTTGAGGGAATACTTCTCTAAAAGGCACTATTTTCTTTCGTCGGAATATTACTTTTTGCATCAAGTCCTCGGTCTTTGTTGACGCCAGGGAGATTTCGGCTCGGCATGTCACTGATTTTATGATTGGCCAGATGAGACCTGCAATCCGCTCGTGACTGTAACAGCGTCTCTGATTGGTTACGTTAGACCTGCAATGCGTCAAGCCGTTGCTCTCAGTGTATCCCGGATCACGCAGCACTGGAACCGGCGGGTCAACAAGCCCTTCGGTTATCAGGACGGGGTTGATTCAGTTTCGCTCCGGGACCAGATCTCATATTATAGCCTCACCATGAGACTCCTTCACATCCATAACGTTAAGGTTTAACTAAGTTTTATAGAAAGCAATGGTAAGCACTGAATACTGTGCTCTGTAAGTCTAAGTTTTATAAAGCGAATTGGACACAGTCGTTAAAAATAAATTAACATTTCAATCAGGGTGAAATGAGGGTCTCTGGAACAGAAATAAATAAATATATCATGGTGATGATGATGATGAATTAATTTCACTTGTTAGGATCAACTTTTTGTTAAATGTACGCAGTAAAGTTTTGCAAAACAAGTAACGTTAACTTACTATTATTGAGTTTGTTCTTAATCTACCGTGCAATAAAATTGCTTAAAATATCTTATTCACCAGGGACATTTTTTTTAATTCACCATTTCCCCAACTATTTTCCCTCAGCGGTCCTAACAATGCATGTTCATAAACTGGTCATTTTTTGTGTGTCAAATACTTTGAATTACGATTCTCTCACACAGTGAACCGAGTCAGTTTGAGAGTTGATCGAATCAACAGTCGAGCATCCGATTCGTGACGTACTGGTTGATGATACCAGCTTTTGGATGATTTAATGGGGAAATGCTGCTTAACTATAACATCATGAATATTAAAAAGTAAACGAACTGGGAAATATATTTATAACTTGACCTGTGTGATATTTTTATCAACACGCAGAAGAGTTTGTTTAAAAATGCTTGAACTTTTTTGGAGGTAGAAGATTAACTTTGCTAATTTTGTTACTGTAAATTATATTTAGGTTCTAAATAACTGTTTTTGTGTTGTAATTATATCAGGACACAAATTAACTGCTGAATGATTTCTCGAACTGGCTCTTTAGGACAAACTGTTCGAAAGAACCGATTTGCAGAAATGAGTCATTTCGTCACTGCTTGCTTTCTTTCCAGGTCGCAGGCGGATGACGTAAGCGGCGCGCGTCTGTTTTGAGCTGTGGGAAGTAACATGGCTCTTTTCCCGTCCTGCGCTGAACTGTCAGGCAATAACAGCTCTACTGGGGATAGAGGTAAGCTCTCTCTGCGTTCGGAGTTTCATACAGGATCAGGCCAGGTGCACTTGAAAACGAAGCCTAACAGTTGTGCTGATTATTATTATAACTGCTTCATGGTTTACTGTATCTGTGTGCAGCTGCATTACACGTTGGTTCACTAGTTTTTTGCTTTTTCTGAAAACGGTTTTGCCTGTGTATGAAAATTGTCTTTATGTCCATACGCAAACATGTGTGACAAGTAACACTGGAAAGTTAAATTTTGTTTGTTCAAAGTGAGCAAAAGTTGGAGTGATGCTTATAAGCACTGATGAATAATTAGCAAATATTCTGCGATCTCAAATGATTTTGTAGGCCAAATACTGGACCTTGGATTTGGCTGCAGTTCATCGCAGTGTAATCAGTCAGCCGTTCTGTTTGAGTGGATCCCATCTTTGACCACTTAATAAAGTAGATGAAGACACAGATCCCAACTAATCAATATAAAATTATTGGGTAAGGACCGTTCACACGTTGAGTACAGTAGAAAAGAACACACTACTCTTGCATGCAGAAAACTTCTGCTGCCATAGGGGATTTGTGAAGAATATCGGCCAGGTCAGCAATGCGTCTGGCTCCTTCCCAGGCTGTCCACAGAGTAACAGAATCACGCTTCTGTCCTTCTCACTGCTTAAGGGATTCAACCCTCTTTAATGGACAGTTGTGTTTTTGTGTGCAAATCACATCAGTTGCACTCCTCTGAGATTTTACTTCATTTAGACAGACTGTCTGTCTTAACTGACTGGTTTATCAGTTCTTAAGAGGCCAGCATAGCTAATTTGATTTGACTGAATTTTCATCTCTCAGCTCCAGCAGATTTGGAATGGCTGAGTAATCAGAGCTTCAACAAAGAAGATGCTTTGAAGACTCACCAGCGGGCCACAGAGAGAGCGCAAGCAGAGGCAGAAGAACCAGCAGGCATAAGGTCATCTGATCTTTTGAAGCACAGTCTAGTTATTTACTCAATAAATTATCTTTATCATCTGTGGAACTTAATGTGCTTAAAAAACTTACCTAATAGGTTGCAAAATGGGATCTGGATTTCAAGCTAAATCTTGTGTGAATTTTTTTTATTTTTTTTTATATAGTTTTCCTGTAGCTCAATTGGTAGAGCATTGTTGTATCAAGCGCAAGGTTGGGGGTTCGATTCCCCGGGAACACATGATAGGTAAAAATTGATAGTCTGAATGCACTGTAAGTCGCTTTGGATAAAAGCGTCTGCTAAATGTATAAATTTAATTTAATTTTAATTTAATTTAAATATATATAAAATAAGAAGATATGCATGGACTTCAACCAAAACTGAAGCTAATAAGTTAAATGTTTCATTGTCCTTCCAATATTAAAGTGTATTAAGTAACATTGAAATATCATGTACAAGTAAATTAATCATAAATGTGTCTTTTAAAGGCTATTTTAATAATCCTAATTAAAAATGCAAGTACATTAATATAGGACTATTATGCATGTTCTAGACCAGGCTTGAAATGCAGGACCCAGTTTTATAAATATTTACACATATACATATTTATACACATTAAAATATTAGCTTGACTGTAAAAGATATACTTCTACAGAGTGCCTGTTTATCAGAGGACACCGTGAACTTGCTTTTCTATGTCTGTGCAGAGAGCAGAAGCATAAAGAGAGAGAAGATAGCCATGGCAGATCGAAGAAGAGAAAGAAAGAAAAGAAGAAAAAACAGAAGAAGAAGAAGAGCAGAGATAACTCGGAGAGCAGTGGATCTGAATCAGACACAGTTTACCCCAGCGACCTGCTGAAAAAGGATGCTGACAGGTGTGTTCATAGAAAAATCCCACGGTACATTGATCTACAGTCAGTCTCTGATCTTTGTACCCACTTACATCTATATCAGACTTAAAAGGCTTCACGCATTTAATCTCTTAAAGGGACAGTTCACCCAAAAGTGAAAATTCTGTTATTATGTACTCATCCTCATGCTTTTTCAATCTGTATGACTCTCTTTCTTCCACTAAACATTAAAGTAGAAATTTAGCAGAATGATAACGCAGTTATTTTTTACACAGCTAAAGCAATTAAAGCACAACTAGTCTTTTTGTGGCATGTAATTTCAGTTTTTGAGTGAATTGGTTCATTTGGGGGAATGCAAAAGATTTGCGAGTTCTTTGCATTGTTACTTGCATTGTTTAAGAACATTGAAATGTACAAAACATCAACCATAATTTTAGACTTTTTATTTAAGAAACTTTTAACCCTGGATTTTTGGATAATGGTGTGGGTTGTTTTTTATGTCCTTGTCTTTCATCTTCTTGGCTGCAGAGAGGAAGCTCAAGTTCGGGTGAGCGAGACCTTTATGTGGCTGGATGACCTCCAGACCCCCTCTGACTCCCCCTTCTGTATTGACAGAAGAGCTGACCGTGCCAACTGGGAATATAAATCCCTTTATCGGGGAGACATAGCAAGGTAACTTTACTCAGTATCTCTGTGTGTCTGTCTGTCTGTCAGTCTCACAGACAGATGCTCTCCTCTTTCATTTTTTCTGTTTGGCTCTGTGAAGGTCAGCCAGTCCCAGCAGTAGCAGCAGGTGCCAGACGCTCCATAATGCAGGAGAGCACGAGAGAGCTGCAGTGCATATTGTCTCCATGTGTCTCTTTCAGCTGCTTTTATAACCCCAGCTTCTGTTTGCAGAAACCCTTTGAAATCCACATGAAATTTTTTGCATCCCAACTCCAGAAGTACTTTTTTCTTCCATTTGGCACACACAGGTTCAGTTTTTTTTTATGTGCTTCTTTTTTAATCTACAATTGCAATTTATCCAATGATTAACATTCAGATTTACATTTTTGTTTAGTAGATAATACTTGTGTACTTTTTACTCAGAAAAAAGTGTGACATTTGCCAAAAAGATATAGAGACTAGTCGGTTGAACAATATTACTGCTGCTTGTTGACATTGGAAATACTTGTTTATGCTATAGAATGTCAAAAGATTCTATTTTTTACTTAAAGGGGTCATATGATGCTTTTTTAAAGATCATTATTAGGTGTTTTGGTTTAACAGAATATGGTAACAGTCTTTAATGTAAAAAAAAAAAAAAAACGTATTTTTCAAATATTGTACATTAATGTAGGTCCTCTATGCCAGATTTTCGTAGCAAAATTTAGAATTACTTTCTCTCCTAGGTTCACGAAATGGTAAAATGCGTTGCTGTTCTGTTGTAAGTAATCTTAAATACATCTACTTTCAGAAGGCCAAATAAAGTGCTTTTGCTTTCACCTAGATACACACAGCATCTCCCTGACATGGCTGCTTCAACACTAACTGCGGTTACTGAAACCACACCTTCTTTCTTTGCGTCAACATTTGGGTGGCATTACGCAAATATTACCACACAGTGACGTAGACATTTGGGGGCGTGTTTGAATGAGACGTTTAGGGGGCGTGGCAGAGTCTTAACTTTGATAAATAATATCTCTTTGGATTTGAGACTATAGTCTTTGCAAATTTACAGATCTTCTTTATGCACAAAGAGCTTGTAACAATCCAAAGAGAGAGGAAAAATCGAAGTTGCATCATATGACCCCTTTAATATTCTTACAAAAGCTATGTTTAAATTACTGTATTGCTAATTTTACATTTAAAAAATCTGAAATGTCTACTCTGAAAATGAGCAAGGTGAAGGAGTATTTTTATCAACACAAATCTTTTAAGTTTTATCCTATGTCAAACTGGTATATTACAGTTAAGTTCGCTTAAAGGCTATTAAGCAGTATCAAATTTTATAAAGAATTAGGGGAAATACTATGAATGAAACTTACTTAACACTGACAACAACACTAGATTCTATGTCCATATCCTAATGAATAGAATGTTTCGCTGTTTATATGTAAACACCTTTACTGGTAATCTGTTAATATGCATGTCTGTTAAGATGCATGTTTTGATAGTTATCAGGTTGAACGCACTCACTTTTAAAATGTTTGCCTGAGAGTTTAGCTGTAATCCTTAATAAACACACCTAAACCAAAGTAATTCGGGCTCATTTGAAACTTCCAGGCAAGTGTTTACAGTGGGTATGGAAAAGGATGTTCTTATGGTTCTTATGACTCATTTATTTTATGCAAAATCAAAGCTTAAAACTTAATTTGCTGACTTGAAAGCACTGATGTTTTTTTTCTAAAACATTTAAATGATGTGATGTCAGCTTGCAGCTGTAGTTAAAGTTCCGTACCCCTGCTTTCCATAAGCGTCGTTCTGAGTCTTATTTACTCCAATGTTCTGGCACTGCAGGCTAAAGTGATGGCTTCTATCAGCTTTAAACTGGTGTCAGAGTTGCCATCTATAACTTAAGAGACCACGATCAATTCTCAGATTCTCTCTCACTGTCCCTCTCTCCTGACATCCCCCTCTGACACAGAAGTCCCCATACACACGACTCTAAAGCTGATTGGTATCATGCGTGAAGAGTGTGAACAGAATAAGTGTACAGAGGTGCATCACAGAACTCTTTTCTTGAGAAGGACAAGTGCTGCACTAAAGAGGATACAAGTCCCTCATCTTCGATCCCTTTCCTTCACTTTCTCAATTTATCTCATCCTGACTCAGACACCTGCCAACTGCTGTTTTTACGTTGTCCTTCATCTGTCAGTAGGCCCAGATGGAATCCAAAAAGATTTGTCATATTTTCTGCACTGGGAAAAGCTCATTTGTTCTTCCCAGATTCAATATGTTTCATGACACTTATGTTAACAACTTCTGCTTTTCAGGTATAAGAGGAAGGGATGCTCATGCCTGGGGCTTGACTTCAGGATGCAAGCTGTGAACTGGAACGATGGAGGCCCAGAGAAGAAGCGAGTGGACAAGAAACCCGAGCGCTATTTCTGTCTTTCCACCCGTCAGCTGCTCCGTTCAGATCCGTTGAATCTGCCTGCTTTGCCTGTACTCTCTGAGGGCAGTGCTGTCAGCACTGAATCCTACATTAAGCTCTCAGCCTGCAGTGTAGAGCAGGGCTCTTCCACTCAGGCACCCGTATCATGGGTAAATCCACTGGGCATCTATGACCGTGGAACCTCTCTATGGCTGGAGGGCAAGGGTCAACCAGAGGTCAAGGGAGATCAGCCGGATGTTGAGGCTCAAGGGAGCAGCAGCAGCTCCCTTCTGAGTGCACGGGTGGAAGAGTTTAACAGGAAGCTACGGGAGAATCCCACAGACACCCAGCTGTGGCTGGACTTTATACACTTCCAGGTAGGCCTCCTGAGAAGAAACGTGCCGGTTTCATTGTTTCCTTACCTAACTTTAATTTCTCTCTCTTTGTCTCTGATCAGGATGAACTGGCCTTTGGTTCGGGGTCATTCTCTGCTGCCGGTGACACTGACAATGAGGGTGACATGAAGAGATGTCTCTCGGGAAGAACTCATGGGAGTGAAAAGTAACCCTGCCAGCGTGGAGCTGAAACTAAAGAAACTCCACCTTTGCAAGGAACTATGGGAGCCTGCCACCCTGCAGAAAGAGTGGAAGAAACTAGTGTTCATCCATCCAAACAGCGCACCTTTATGGAAGAAGTATCTTCTCTTCACACAGAGTCTTTTCAGCACTTTCTCAGTGTCAAAGGTCAACAGCGTGTTCGGAAAGTGTTTAAGCACGCTCAGTGCAGTCCAAGATGGCAGCATGGTATCTCACCCTCCACTTCCAGGCACCCAGGAAGACCTCTTAGGTATAGAATATTTTATACTTGTCAAATATAGATAGTCATATAGATACAGATACTCTCATCATGTTTTTAGCATCTTTTAGACTCTCCAGATACCTTGTCTCCAGGTTCTTGTTAATGTCTCCTAGTGTCCTCAGATCATATTTTGCATTGCCATCGTTTGAGTTTCACTTGTTTAGATGTGAATTTGCAGCCTGGGTTGTTTTGTCTCTCCCTCTCCTCATATTGCTGTGACAGCAGTTGGTAGAAACTGTAAACATGTTTTGATTACATGCGTAAATATTTGTAGAGTCAAGCAGCTCATGTAAAATTTGTGCAAGTGTATGTTTTGGAGTATGTTTTGGGCTGTCCACCCTTTGTGTGTGTGTGTGTGTATGTGTGTGTGTGTGTGGCAGGGATCGGCTGACAGGGAACAGTAAAAGGTGATGATGTGGTGTTTTTGAAGTTGATTGGCATGTCGTTTGTCAGCTAGTTTAGAGGGTGTTTTGTGTGGGTCTGTTTAGAAAGAGACGGACAGTGAGTGGGAACACAAACATCACTGTCCTGGGCTTCCCCGTCCTGGGATTTGCCGAAATGAACAGGCGTTAAAATCTAAAATGACATTGTGTGTGTGTGTGTGTGTGTGTGTGTGTGCGTGTGTGTTTGTGTGGATGAATGATCAGATTTTAAGCCAGGGCACTCGCTGTTCTGTGCTGTCTATTACTGGCTTCTCAGTTATCCTAATTAAACAATTTCCTCCATAGATCGGGTGAGTGTGCAGCGTGTATCTGGAAAATCACTCCCTTGGTCCACATTTTCTGAACGGAGCTGAAATTTACACTCATTCATACAATTAATTTTTACACAGATTGGGCCGAATTCATTATTAGGTCTATAGTGAAATGCACATAAATGTGTGACATTGTCATTTTAAACGGGAAAAGATATTTATTTTTTGTTATTTAATTCAAAAAAGCAAACTTTCTTATATCCTAGATTCATTGAGTTTTTTGTTTTAATTCTGATGGTTATGACTTTTGCATGAGGTGTTATTGAAGCCCAGGTTGCTTTGATAGCAGCCTTCAGCTCCTCTGTATTGTTTGTCAGATGTTACTTATCTTTCTTTTCACAAAACCCCATAGATTCTGTGGACAACTGAGCAACAGTCAAGTTCCTTTTCTCCTTACCCCAGGTGAGATGCTTCTGATGTTTTGTTTTTTTCTGGTTCAGGAGTGGCTTGGTTCTAGGAATGTGGCAGCTGTAGCCCTTTTCCTGAAGACGTCTAAGTTTGGTGACTCTTTATGTCACTCCACTCCTTGTGAAGCTCTCCCAAGTTCTTGAATCGGCTTTTTCTCACCGGCTGTGGTCATTCCTGTTGCTTGTGCAACTTTTTCTACAACACTTTTTCCTTCCAGTCAACTTTCTATGAATATATTCTGATACAGCACTCTGTGAACAGCCAGCCCTCTCAGCAATGACCTTCTGTGGCTTACCCTCCTTGTGGAGGGTGTTGATGCTTGTCTTCTGGACAGCTGTCAAGTCAGTAGTCTTTCCCATAATTGTGGTTGCATGTTCTAAACTAGCCCAAGAGATACCCAGTATTTATACTCAAAATTAACTAATCAAGCTCAAATTGGAATATTCAAATATTTTGAGATACTGAATTTTTTATTTTCCTAAGCTTTAAGTCGTAACCATCAGAATTAAAACAAATAACCTTTTGAAATATTTCAGCTTGTGTGCAATGAATCAAGAATAAAAGAAAGTAAATTTTTTTTTAATTAAAATACAAAAAATAATGACCTTATCCATGATACACTATTTTTTTTAGATGCACATTTACACATACAACTGTATGAGCTGAACAGGATATTGGTCATGTAGAACATATAAAGTCTCTTCATCTCTTACTAAACCACGTGTTGTTCTAAACCTGTTCTATGTTACTTGGGTTAAAAGACATACAGGTTTGGAGCAATGTGGGTGAGTAAAAGATCATTTTTGGGTAAATTATTCCTTGAATGGTTCTGTGACTCTGTGCTGCCCTCTTGTGTTCAGAGCTGGCAGTGCAGTATCAACTATGTATAGTTTTTAGGTAAATTTCATTCATATTTAGTCTCATTACGCATGCACCCCCCCCCACACATATATATGATCATAATTCAAATGAAACTAACTGTTCTCTCTTGTCTGCCAGATATCTTTCTACAACAGTGCCATTTCCTGCGGCAGGCAGGTCATACAGAGAAAGCTGTGTGTCTCTTCCAAGCCCTTCTGGACTTCACTTTCTTCAAGCCAGACAGTGTGAAGGACCTGCCCACTAGACAACAGGTACACACACAAACAGAAGAACATTAAAACCCTTCTGTAAAAGTTATAATTCTTTCCTTTTAAAGCAACACCATAAAACTTCAGATGAATGTCTTTTGCATTCTTTTCCATTCCATTCTGCCCAACCTGGGTCAGGTTGACCTAAAACCTGCCTATTTATATCAAGCTTCTTTAAGACAGCATAATCATCTAAAGATGTGTTTGCATGTTCATAAGAAACTGTGGTTGCTCTACCCTCTGTTTTGGTCACAGGATTTGCTGATGTGGCATATTTGTATGCACTGTTGCTTTTTAAAACGAACTTTTTCTTCAACAGCAGAAATATCTGCCCTTTCAACAACCACATACATGTTCTGCTGAGCAAGATCTGAGGAGTGCTAGAGAGTCAAAATGCTCCCTTTCCTATGCTTTTATGAACTTGATATGATCAGAAACTGATTGTTAGTTAAAATTAAAATATTGAATTTAAATTTCTACAGCAAATACCGATTTTTGTATGTATGGTTAACTCTAAATATTTCATAAAGAAAATATGATTAAAAAATGTTTTAAATTCTTATCCAGTAATCGGAAAGAGCTTTGTTGCCAAGTGTGTTAACGCACACAAGGAATTAGCTTCCAATAGTCAGAAGCTTCCAATACAGAAAGTAGAAAAGTGCAGACTTGCATATAATTCAAAGAAATAAACACACTAATAATAAAATATAAAGTCCCTAGACTGTAGACTACTGTCATGACTTAAAAAGAAAAATTACATTTAATTGGTCAAAATGTTTGGGAACTTTGTATTTTTTGTATTTATTTGTTTCTCTACTTGTATTTTCATGATATTTATTATCTTTGTGTGTCCAGGTGGATTTTTTTGAGCCTTTTTGGGACAGTGGAGAGCCCAGGGTCGGGGAACGGGGGGCTCGGGGATGGAAGGCTTGGATGCTTCAGCAGGAGAGAGGAGGATGGGTGATTCCATCTGAGCCAGGTGTTCAAACCAAACACACACACACACACAGATAGATGTAGATCATTGCCAATGCACTGTAGCATAGCTAGTGGTTCAGCATTTGGTGCAAAGGTATTTCTGACTATTTAACACAGATATGGGTGATAGGGAATGCTTGTGACTTCATGTGATAAAGATAAATCAAGGAGTTGACCAACACAGTTTTGAATGCTGAATTCCTTATATCACTCACAGTCTTTTTTTATAGATTCTGAGAGCTAATATTACAGTGAACTCTGTGGCCCACAGATGATGATGATGAAGAAGAGCAGGACGACTCCGAGATCAAAGACAAGACCTGGCCTAAGTGGAAGATCTGGTTGGATGTGGAGGCGTCCCGAGAGGCAAACCACTGGTTGCCATGGAGACCAGATAAAACCAAGGGCCAATCAGAGGAGGACTGTGAGGACCCCGATAGGCAGGTGCGATGTTTGACAAACTGATGAGTAGGCCCAACTTAAATATTTATTGAAATGCCGGGAACAAAGTAAATAGGTCAGAGTGCATGGAATAGCATTAGACCTCCCCTTGAACTCTCTTTCTGTCTTCATGCAGGTCTTGTTTGATGATATTGGCCCATCTCTGATTCGTGTGGACAGACCAGATCTTCAGCTACAGTTGATCCTGTCATTCCTGCAGTTCCTAGGTCTGCCTGGACCTTCAGGGAAGTTCTCTACAACATCTTCCTCAAACATTCTACTGGACGATCTAACCTTCCTTGAGGAGGGCCCAGACCCGGAGCGACCGCTGACCTCTTATGACCTCCCAATGGCTGGGATCTGTGCAGTGGGTCACATGACATTTCTGAGGGACTGCAGGAGGCAGGCAGGGCTGTGTAAGGCAGGGGAGGAGTTTCTCCAGAACGTTCTACAGCAAACTCTCCAACTCATCTCCGCACAGGATCAAGCTGCTGTTACGCTCTGCTGGCTGCAGTATGAGAAACTAAAGGTCTGTGTGTGTGTGTGTGTGTGTGTGTGTGTGTGTGTGTGTGTGTGTGTGTGTGTTGTGTGGGTGTGAGCAAAACTATAAATATACATTTCTTGGGAACTGAACCGGTCATATTTCATGCAAAAAAAAGCAGTACATTGTGACATTATTTTAATAATAATATTGCAAATATTTACATGATAATTAATCAAATCCCACCAACAGTAATATTAAATACAAATTAATGATATTATATAAAATGATGTAACTATATTATATAACTATTTATATAATATGAATATTATATGACATTTCTTTAAAGTTATTGTGAGAGCAACCATTTTTTGTGATTATTTACTTATCACCCAGCTCCTTTGCTTTTCAATTGTAGGTGCTGAGATGTTTACGAAGTGGAAATAAAAGGCGACTGAAGTCTCAGGGGAAGCGTAGTAAACGGCTAGCGAAGCGACTGCTAAAAGAGCCAGATAACAGAGGCAGTCTGGCACTTTGGAGAGAGTATGCCCATCTGGAGTGGCTTCTGGGTAATCTGGAAGAGGCCCGCAAAGTATTTGACACTGCCTTGGCCATGGGCGTGACTAGAGGTCTTAATGATCCTGTTCTCTGTAATCTCTGTTTTCTCTATGCCCAGTTAGAGGTAGAGCAGGCCTTAAACAGTGGGACAGTCCCCACGTCCAAAGCTGTCTACATTCTCACTAAATTAGCTGAGGGTGCTGCCTATACACCTTTCTCTGGCCAAATCAACCCAGTGACTATCCTGAAGGCCAGAAAGGCCTATGAGCAGGCCCTATTGAGCTTTTCACCTGAGCAGAGCACAGGCACCAATGCTAGAGCTCCAAAGAAACTCCACAGAATGTCCAGCCTAGTTGGATGTTTTGGGCTTTTTCAGTACCTCACTGTTGGGATAGATGCAGCTGATGCTGTGTACAATCAGGCCACCCAAAACCTGATTTCCTGGAACTTGAATTCAGAAGTGACAGATGGATCTCTGAGGAGACCCAAGGTCTTTGCAGATTGGGAGTCTGTTGCTGTCCAGCATGTAGCACTGCTGCGCCACCACGCCAACACCAATGTGTTTCCTCTCTCCCGGCTTAGACTGGCCCTTACAGATGCCCTCTCCTTACTGCCCTCCAGCGCCTCATTATGGCAACTCTACATTCAAACAGAGAACCGCTATCACAGCGCAGGCCGTGCCCGCAGGTTTTTCCACAGTGTGGCAAAGAAAACTGACAGTGTTGTGCCGTATCTTTTTGCCATTACTGCAGAGCAACGACTCAAACAGATGCTGGACTCTGTTCAGAGGTGAGGAAAAACATGTGTTACTGGTCTTTTAAAATTTTAAATTACTGGTCTTTAATTTTCTTTCTTCTTTTTCTTTATTCTCTCTTTTTTTGTTTGTTGGTTCCTTTACATTTCATTTAGTTTCTACGACAGTGATTTAGTGCCACGTAAATGTTTTTATTTTATTTTTTAAATCTAAGATTACTAGATTGAAGTCGGAATATTTTGATAATAAAGTCAGAATTACAAGATTTAAGTTGTAGCAATTATGAGATTCAAATTTTATATGTTGGCCTGGCATCTGATTTGAATATATGTGGGATTATTAGCAGAAATCATACTATGTGTCATATACTCTCAGGCACAGTATGCTTGGAAATAATATTTAACGTTTTCGAATGCATTTATTATTTGTTGTGCGCCAGCCTCCCAGTAATAGCAATAAGCTCTGTGCTTTTGGTACTTTTAATATAAAGCAAAGTTTTTTTAATTTTATAGCAATATTCAAACAACATATCTTACAGTAATGGGTTTATTTATGCTTAGTATGTATATCAGTGATTTTTTTTTATTACAAAGAGGAATTCGTTTCATTAAATAAAACTGTTAAAATATTAGAACTTTAATCTCATAATTGCTATGACTTTATTCTCGTAATTTAGATTTTATTCTCAGAATATTTTGACTTTATTCTTGTAATTTTGACCGTACAAACACTTCTGGCAAAGCTCAGTCTAACATCTCATAGCCACTGTGTCAAAATACATTACAAAATGTGACACAAATGTGCTGCATTCTCAGCATTGCAGTAAAGGTCACTATAGCAGCATTTTATTCTCTTACAGTCAGTGATCTCATTCAGGTCACCTGACAGCCATGCTGGAAGAACAGTTGGTTGAGGTTTTTGCAGAGCCAATTAATTTACGTTAACAGTAATCTGGTTTATTAGCAATGAAATGGTTTAGTAACTGATGTAATCTTTGTCCTAAGGTCTCATCTTCCTGGAGAAGCCCTGCCTGCCCTGCCAAATAATGGTCTTAGCAACCGTATCCGTTGTCTGTTTGAAAATGCTACGGCAACAGAACATGGGGCCCATTGTCCTCTGCTGTGGAGGATGTATCTGATCTTCATGGTAAAGTTATAAACACATTACAGTTTAGAAATGGCTACAGGTACAGAGTGGGAACTGATTCCTGGTGTGTTTTCTTCAGGTATGTGATGGGAATGCAGAGAGGGGCAGTGGGATCTTCTACAAGGCCCTACAGGCAGTGCCCTGGGTAAAGGTAAGGTTTACTATACTTACACAAGGTAATGAGAAGCAGGTTACTGTGAAAATGTTTGCACAATTAACACTTCAATTTCAGAGTCTAAATAAGTGTTAAAATTTGTGTGTGTGTGTGTGTATCTACAGGGCTTGTACATGGACGCAGTGCAGCTGTTTCCTGAACGTGTGCAAGAGTTTTTAGACCTTATGACTGAGAAGGAGTTGCGTCTGAGAGTGCCCATGGAGGAGGTGGACATCTTGCTGGAGGACTAGCCATCAAAACCCTTCCTATAACCGATGCCCGACAACCAACAGAAACAAGCAAAAGATTTATTTTTATGCATCGTTTAATGTATTTTTCCATGATTTGGGGAATAAATGATACAATGAGTGTTAAGTCTTTTTTGAATATAATGTTTGTGAGAATTTATCATGGTTTGTTTGTTGTACGTTTCAGTTAGCTGAGTGACCTGGATGGTTCGAAAAAGAGATGCAAGTTTAAAGCCAGCTGCAATCAGCTATTTATTTTTTTTGGCCAGCAGAGGTAAATCTTTACCTTCTCTCTATTCTCTTGATGTTGTCCTGGTTTGACCCACGAATTAACATTAGGATTATCTTCAAATACCAAGAGGTTATTTCAATGCTGTAATTGATCTTTAGAGTCTGCAGCTTTAGTCTTTTCATCTACCCAGAGCTGAATTTTATGCTCAACTGAGCTGCAGGAGGAGCTGGATTTGAACCTGAAATTGACGTCCATTAAACTGCTAAGAAAAAAATGCTTGAGTTTTAATGCTTTTTGCGTACAATTCTCAATCCAAATTGTCTAAATGTACTCAATATGCTAGTGTGAGATTGTCATAATGACAGTGATTTGTTTTGACCTTTATTACTGTAATGTTTGGGGTTTCCATGTGTCTCAAAAAGTATGAGATGGAACTGATGCCATAATGAATTATGAAATGTTACCCAGCATCATCTCTGGGGCGGGTACAGCTAAACTAAAGTTTCTCCACAGTTCATTCTTTTCATCATACTGTGAAAGGTCACAAGAAGCTGACTAAAGGGCTCTGAACAACACGGCACATCATAACTCTTATCTAAACACAAGATCCAAAGAACCATCATCTGCTAGCTCTCTTCAAGCTTTTTATTCCTTACCATATTATGTATAAAAAGTGATAGATTTTGAGTAACTTAATGTGAATTTTCATGATCATCAGTTTGAGCATCTTCAAAGAGATTACTTTGTCCAGTGTATACCCTCATTATATTAGATAATGAATATACTGCTTATTTAAATAAGATTGTATTGCTATGAATTAGATTCGGTTTTTTACAAGATCGTCTTTCATATCATCTGCCATTGTATTTAAGGTGTGGTAATTTCCTGTGGGGATTTCTTCAATGAAACACTTCAACTGAACAGTTTAGTCTGTTGTTACGAAGTGTGGCAGCAAGAACCTGACAACATCTCATGTCATTTTGAGGGGGTTTTACACAAGCATTATCCACTGCACTGCTTTTCTTGGACATATTTCAGGAAGACCACTATGACCACTATGGTTTTTTTCCATGTTGAATCAGAAACGAGATGACTTATTATTTCAGTTAATGACATTATGATCTTCTCGTAGTCTGTAGTTATAAATGTTCAGTATCATCTTTTTGGACAATTTTACTTGAATAAAGCAAAGGTAATGTCTGTTAACCATACGTTATTTTGAATAATTTAAAAGTGATTCACAACTCACTTATAACAAACTACTTATGAAAAGTAATTAATTATTTCTTCGTTTAGGGGAAGATTTTTTATATAAATGAGAAAAGTAATTTGCCTGTAGTTTAAAAAGATACCTTTGTTAGCTAATTACTTTTATGTATTTTTTGAATAGTATTTCCCAGTTATGTTATAACAAAAACAGCCACACCAGTTGAGTTTTGCGATACAGGAAGTATATACAACTTTTATGTTAATACAGTTTTAATCATATTACGAGATGAAGGCTACTTTAGTAATTTGGAGCAAGATAAAAAGGAGTGGAATTATTTTGTGAAAGAACCCCATCTGGTGGTGTATTTAAAAAAATGTTTACCATTTTCTTCCAAAACATCTTAGGTTACATCCACAATGACTGTTAATTTCATCTGTCTTCTTCCTTTAATGGCACCATTTCTGATATATAAACAGTAACTTTAGTTATTGTTGTGCCCTCAGTGTGATGGTGATGCTCAACTATATTCAGTTCACGTGCTACTTATAACATCTATCTGTAAACGTATTTATAATTTGGCAAACAGTCTCACCAGTTAATAAAATCTTTTATATCTCGTTTAGTGTTTTCTCAGTTTTTGTAACAGTCTGTGACTGTGTGTGTTGACTGGGGGAAAGGCCACGTCAGACTCCCTCTGATCAGGGTTGCCAGATCGCGGAAGGAAAACAAGGTCAAAACAAATGTCTAAACCTCTCAACAGAAATAACAAAGAAAATTGCTTGGATTAATTGATGCTATGTATTGAACAATGAACTTGCATAGCATATACTTTAAACAAGGTAAAGCTGCATTTTAATACTGACCATCAGAATAAAGAACTAATCAAACTATGTATTCTACCTATGGTAAAGGGAAAAGTGTGTACTTATAATTTGGGGTGAAGCTCTTCAGCTCAGAGAGAGAATACAAATGACAGTAATTTAATTAAACAACATGTTTAACATGGACAACATGTTTTATGTTATATTATTTAGTTGCAAATGAAAACAGTTACATGAGGTATAGACATACTATCAGATTTTTTTATTATTTATAAAACATTAAGTATAAAACATTGAAAGCAAAACAAGCAACCACAACAACAAAAAACATTTGACAGCTGCTATTTATGGTCAGTCATATTTTGTTGTGGTAGGGGACCAAGCACTTTCAAGTCCAGATATTCTGGAAATAAACACAAATGCAACCTACTTCCCCTATCCATGTGCACCTTTATAAATAAAGCAAGCCTGTGGGAAAAGAGTGGATATGGCAACACCGCCTTTGATCCACCACGTTCTACAGTCCTGCAGTGCCGCCGTGTGGCCGCGAGGGGCGACAGAGAGGCGCCACACGCTCGTTCAATGACTCGTGGCCGTTCGTTCGTAGTATTTCCTTTTATTTAGGTGAGTTGCAGATCAGCCAAATAGAGGAGTGGGTCGAAAACATTGGCAAAGTTTTAATTATTTTTTTCGTTTTTGCTTACTGTAATCGGTGAGTGTGTTCACACAGCATGGCTTCTTTAAGGGATCGAGCATTTTGACATTTAAGAAGACGAAAAAGTCCGATGCAGCTATCCGCCGCGTTTCAAGCTGCTGGCTGTCAACTTGTGCTCTAGCTGCAACGGCTTTGACCGAGTCTTTTTCTCCATTTGTCCTGGAAAATAACTACTGCAGGATAGTAAAAAATAACAACGCGAGGGCGTTTGTGCTTTTGAACCATGACCACTGAAGTTGCGAGTGACTTGGACGTGACAGTCAGTTGTTTGGGCGAAGGGAACCAAAACAAGTCGGACACTGATCGACCCAGGAAACCCGATCGAGAGAGCCACGAAGAGGGTCAGCAGGATCCTCCTCAGGGCGACTCTAAACATCAAAAACAAGGGGTCATGGAAAGTAAAGCGGATGGCGAAAGCACGGACAACACGAACGACAAGGAGAACGAGCAGAATGCATCGAGCCACAAAGCAGAAACTGGCAAGAAAGTGATCGAGGCTCCTCCGCCAAAAGTAAACCCGTGGACGAAGAGGAACGCTTGCCCTCCTAATAATACCACCAACAGCTCGCTACAAACAGGTAACGTTAGGGAGTTTAAGCTCACAACAGCACACATATTTATGCCTCCAACAGTGTTTATTCTCATGCACACATGTGCTCTGTTAGCTCGCATGTGCTACTACTGCGGCCATTAAACTCCCGTCAGTTCACTTGTATGCCCTTTTTCGCTTGACCGTGCACCTGTGCTTTGAAACAAGCAATAACACCGGCCATTCTCTCTATTTATGATAATTCATAAACTTTGTGCCCATATCTGTAAAGTGTGTTATTCATACATGGTCAGAAAAATGGACCAATCAGTGGCGGGGGCGTGGTCTGTTAGCTTTAGCACCGGTGATGGGACGTCCGACTCATTTCAGCGAGTCGGTTCTTTTGAGCAGCTCGTGTGATCGACTGATTCAGCCGTTGTTGTACGTTATAACGTCGTCCCTGGCAACCTGGCGTGATATAATGCCCTAAAACATTTGAATATAAACGTATGAGGACATTTGCTGTTTATTAAACTTGTATTATTTAGAACGTTTATTGTAATTTGATTAAACAACGTTTAATTTGTGCTTAGGAGCTGAATAAAGGGTTCAAACAGTAAACTATAATTAGAATTTACATTACATTAATCAGTCCTATAATTACTGTAAACACGTTGATAAAACTGGCATTAGATTACGATTCATAAACAATTCAGAGATCGCTTTGATCTCATTGAAAAGATCCGACTCTTACGAATTCATTCACGAATCGGACGTCACTATTTAGCAACACCTCAGATCGTTTAATCCTGTAAAGCGATATAAAGCAATGAAAGTCAAACTACTCTGCTTGATTCACATATCTGAAATGGTCTATAAGTGGCTGTTTAACCGTCACTGCAGTGTTTTAGGCTTTTACTCTCGGAGCCTCGTTTGTGGTTTGGCTGACATATGCTGTGCTGTCCTGGCTCGCCTGATTAAAAACACGACTGTTGATGAAAGTTAGATAGTACGTGAAACACGCATATAAGAACATGTCCGTGTTATGTTACTCGTATGTACTTATATAGATTGTTGTAATAGGTTTTAGGCTAGTTTAAGTAGTTTTAGTTGTGTTAAACGCACTGCATGTTGTTGTCAGGAAGCCCGGAGCTTCTTTTTTTTACCATTTGTGATGTGACCAAATATGGTGGTAGTGGGAATAAACGCCCATCAAAAACTCCCGTTCCCACTTGATTCTAACGACTGACCCGTGTGTTGGGTGTATTTGGACAGACTTGCTGATGTGGGCAGATTTAACCCCTCTCCCCACCCCATCTGATCGAGTTGCACTGGAGCACGTGGAGTGCTGAGCACTGCAACTCCAGCAGGAGCTCATGAGAGGCCTTTACACCCTCACCTCTCTACACTGGAGTCTCAACCCCACTCATACAACTGTTAAACACTTCTTCAGCACTTGAACACTTAGTTGTTGGAAATATATATATATATTTTTCAAAAATATATATTTATCTCACCTAAAAGTTAGATCATGCTGTGCATTTTTCTTTACACTCATGCAATTGTTGCACAGTAGCTTAAACTCAGCACAAAAAGTTGCTCAAACAAGGGGCAAAACATTTAAAATACTTTATCACAAACATTCTAAATTAAAACTGGCCCCTGACAGAAACAGTCAGCTCTAGGGTTGGGCCGACAGACTCCGATTGCTTATTTACATTATGGCTCAAACAGTGCATCTCAGGAAAAATAGATCTGATTGCTTCAGGTCATCATTTGACTTTGCAGTATTTTACATAGTTAAGTTATAACTGGAAAAGTTTTGACAATTAAGGTGCAATTAATTTCACAAAATTTCTGCAAAATTCTGCAGACAAAAAAGGTCCATTGTCTGTCAATAGCATATGAAAATGAAAGCTCACACCAAAGTCACTTAAAACCTGTTGGCCCGCCTGGAAAATTATATGACCAAGTTGAAAATTAGCGAAATCTGCATGGAAATTTTTTTTTTATTCACACACAACATTTCACAAAGCAACGTTAAGATGGCCACACCTTTATGTGTCTGGATACCAGCTAGACTAGTATTAGAGTGATTGGATGGGTTCCCACCTGATACCTAAAGTACACAGTTTATTAGCAATGCATTAAAAGTTTTTTCTTTTTTTTTTAATATAGCTGGAAACTTGCTTTTTTGTAATTAAACTGAACTCTGTGTGATGTTCAGGGTGTTGTGTTCTCAGCTGAATTAAACCAGTCACAGTAAAATTCTTCAGCCTTCTTTTGATTTTTCAGATGAACAAATTTCTACATATTGCTTCTCTAGCATCATTTTTGGTTACAATGAAGTGTGTCCACACTGCCAACTTGTTTTTTCTTTTGAAAATGCGATGTTGTGAAACTTTTGGACCATCATTATATTTTGTTTGTTTGTTTTTTCCTTTGTATGCAGTATTGGGTGATAGACATTTTGTCAAATAGAGATGATGTTTTCAAGCCACTCCTGGCCAATCAGTGTTGTGTATGGTGATTAAATTCCTCTGTCAGTCAATGAATGATTAAACCCCTCAGTTGAATTACATTCCGTTGAGTAGGCCTGTCTGAACTACACAGCCAATTTCCTGTTTTTCCTTATGACAAAACAGTTGTTCAGTTTGAATGGAGACGTGTCTTAAATGAGCGTTTCTCCTTTGTGGTTTGACCGAACCAGTACAGTCTGTTGTTGTGTGACTTATGTCAATCCATATGCATTGCACATTTCATTGTTCTGATGGAAAAAACAGAGCTGTAGATCGTGCTGACCCTGTTAAGCCAAAGCTGGGATTCAAGTCATGATTCCAAGTATTTGCTAATGGCACAGTGCTATAAAAGATGCTCTCAGGTTGATCCTCAGGGATCCATGTTGAAAACAAGAAATGTGTGCGTTGCTTTGAATGATCAGAATGCTGTCAGAGGATATATGGACTGATAACAGGGCTTTAGCTACCATTACTCTGGTCTTAGACTCTGTACACATGACTTATTAGCTGACATTTGAGAATAGGCTGCTCCCCTCTCAAACAACCATGGGGTTTGTTGTAAGCAGCTTTGTCTGTTTAGACTGCAGAAATACCTGAATGTGGTAATTTTCTTAGGTTCTAAAACTTTTGGCTTAATGTGAATACCACATTTTCAAACTCTAGTTTTAGATGGTGCAATGTTTATGGACAGTAAGATGTTTTTGAGCAAAGCCTTTTATACCTAGACCACAACCTAAATCACTCTATCATCTTAGAAATCATTCTAATATGCTTATATATATATGCTTATATGCTATATATATATATATATATATATATATATATATATATATATATATATATATATATATATATGTAAGTATATGTATATATAATTATCATAGTTGAAAACTGATGAATTGAATGTTTTATTTGACCGATACACCACTTGGTTTTAAAACTTTTCTTGAATTATTATTTTTTTAACTATATGAAAAAACATGAACACAAAAAACATCTTGAATGAATTTAAAACTGGATTTGTTTGAATTGAACTTTTTCTTCTTTCTTTTACTTGACAAACCTTTGCTAAGCTTTTATTGATGGGCATAGTAAAAGCCACCCAACTGGTTTTCCATAATGACTTAACATTTTAGTGATTTTAAATGAGCGTTTGCATCAGATTAGGTTATTAAGCCTCAGGCGGTATTTATTTACTGACAGAAAGGTGTCGGCGGGACAGTATCAGTAGGTTTGTATGTATGGTCACACCCCACACTGTCAGCAAGCGCCCAGTGCCTTATCATACAGGCCATCCTTTCAGTAATGATAAAAGACCCCAGACACTCCCAGGAATAGGCGTCCCTCGGTGTTGCCTGTTTAATCCCGACAGCTTTCTGTGGTGTTGTTTTGTTTTGTTTTTAAGTAAAGAAATTTAAACTGGTTTTGTTGGCAATTACAACAAAGTAGTGTTTGATTCTCCCACAGGGAACAAGCTTTGAATGTTGCTGTATTTCTGAAGAATAAAGCTGATTTGATGTGATCGTTTAAGACTAGGATGTTAATCTTAGACGGTTCATGATTGTTTCTCCACAACCACAAAGAATTTAGACTCCTCGTGTGTAATTGTGAAGCCCCCGATGTTGCAATGAACGGATAGACATTTATCAAGAGTCAGACATATGGTTGTGTCACGTACATTGTGCTAACCTCCTTAACGTTCTTGTCTTTGGGCTAGACTACACCAGAATCAACACTGTTAGCTTCAGCATCATATTCCTTTTGCTGTTTTTAAAAACACTGTTTATATCTGCTAGTGTGACTTTGTAGATCTGTTATTATGGTGGGGGCAGTTTGTCAGGACGTGGCCCAACTCTTTGTTGGTTATGTGAACAGTGGCACAAATACCCATAGGGGCCATGTCATTGTGTTTGGGGTGGTGGAGGGATCGGAATACCACTTTCACTGGTCCTCACAGAAATGTTGTTTTCTGCTCCATCTTGCAGAGGAAGTTAATGTTTTACGTGTATGGATGCATGACCTTGCTGTGCAGGTGCTGGCGTGTGGCTTTTCAATATAAGTGAAGCTGTTCCCAGATAATTGACCATAGCACTTCATCCGTATTGACCTGCCACACTGGACACACAGAGAGAGAGAGAGAGAGAGAGACGTTTGTAGATTTTAAGTGAAGATCGGTGATACCCGGAAGATGAAAATCCAGGGTTCATTCATGAGTCATGTGTAGGGCTGAACAATTAATTACATTTGCAATGATATCACAGTATTTTACCACTTTGAATTCTGGTGACCCTCCCTCAAGACATGCTTTAGCTAGTTTTGAGTAGCAGTTGGGTTGGTTTTGTTGTGATAACCTGGCAACCCTGGCACTCTACATGCGGAAATGTTTGAAAACATATATAATATGAACATACTTCAAAATGGCACATTGAGATTACGCAAGCAGTAACAGTGTTACTGTGCATTTCTGAAGACTTTGACCATAAAATGATATATAAAATTAAATATACAGCAGATGCTGGCCATTCTAAAGATAAATGCAGAAAATGTGACGCAAATGTGACTTCACTCACTTTGTCTATATCGGACGCTATAATTGTTGCATCGAGCCACAACAACTGTACACTGGACACAACAAAGCGAACGTTGCAAATAATTGTAGCTTTGTGTCAGTACGTCATAAATAGAACAAGGCATCAGTTTAATGTTGGGTTTTGCCGTGTTGTGTCGCCCCCGCGCTGGATCCTGTGTAGAAAGTGTCACTCATTGTTTTGTGTTCTACTGTATTTTGCCACTCTGGTGTAGAAACAGTGTTTAATGTCATTGGTGAGAAAGAAATCCTGTGTCCTTAGTGGACAGCATGAAACCCACAATAAATAAATAACAGAGGGAATAATAACAGTTATACTCTCTATGCTATTTTTTTAAATAAAATAAAAAAAAACATACATTTTTCATAATGTTTAGTGAAATAATTTGGCGTGACCAAAAAAGTTTGAAAACCACTGGTCTTAGGTTAACAGACAATGTTTAAAAAGTGCAGTCCACATGTTTACATGTTTATTACAGGGACTTTAAATTGCCTGAAGTAGTGTGGTAAAGCAACAGATTTGTTTTTATATTTCTGCAGTCTACTTTTAATTTTTGTGATTTGTTTATTAATGTTTACATCAGGGTTATTTGTCATTGCGTTATGTTGTCATAATTACTACATGCCTATCACTTTGGAAGTTCAACAAATCAGTCAGTATACTGTGATTGTAGTTCATCATGCATCAACTAATTTCATTGTAACATAGGCCTGGCCTACAGAAGAGAACATTTCTGTTTAATCTATCCAATATTGTGTTTGGTCGTACTATACAATGATTTTTAGCTTTAAAATAAATCACAATTAGATAATTTTCCAAAATCGTTCAGCCCTAGTCACGTGAATAAAGAAATGCTATATTTATGGTCATAGTTTGAGTTATTAATTAACTAAACTTTGTAGCCTGGAGGTGTTTTATAGAAAATCTAGACAATGGGTCTCATTCATGAAACACGAGCAGAACGAATTTTTGTGTAAATCGCGTGTAAAGTGGTTTTGGCGTAAATTTTCGGATTCATTAAAACGTTCGTATTTTCCAAATGTTAGTTGGTACGAAAGAAATCTACACCTGCTCCCAGCCACGCGTAAATAGTGCGTTTAACGTCTGAGCGTTTTGCTCATTAATACGGCTGCATTTGAATTCACCTTAATCGGGTACATATTTACACAGCATTTTGAAAAAAATATTATATATATTAATTACATACGGTTTTTCTTTTAACTTTTATTATGAGAGCCAGTAATAGGATCTGTAATATGCTGCCAAACTTCCTTTTTTAGGACCTGATACGCCACTAGTACGCTTGAAAATAAAATGTGGCGTTTTGAATGAACTTCTGATAATAAGACTTCAATTTCTGCAGCTGAGAAATGTCTTTTTTCAGTCGCTTTTGAGAAGACATGTTGAAATCCTTCATTTGGTGTCATAATATGATGCTCATATATAGTTGCCAGTCGGATTTAATAGGCGTGATTTATGGTAATTGAGAGTGAGCGTGCACGCGCGTCCCATTTACGACTGATTGGAATTCATTAACACACACACACATTTCACGATCACATCTGACGTTTACGAAGTTTTTGTGAATCAGGAGAAGAGTTTTCGTGAAGTTCTCTTTACGCACAAATCACTCAGATATTTACTCGTATATTTACGAATGTTTCATGAATGAGACCCATAGTTTGCTTATGTATTTAACAATGTGAATGTGTGAAATAATGTGTCGTGTGCCCTGTAAAAAGCCTGGAAAGGTGTTTTACCTAGTGTTATTAAGTAGTGCGATGACATTGCACAAGTCTTTCCCGTTTGAAATTGTTTTAACAGATGGCTACTAACTATACGGATGCATATGTAATATGTAGGAGTTGGTTTAATGTGTAAATGTCCTCAGAGTCATTATTACTTTAGTTAACTTAGACATTTCAACACATATTGCGCATGTCCACTAGAAAAGAGGAAACTAGCTCCATATCGACCGAAAATTGACCGAGTTCTTCCTCTGTGGAAGTGTCTTCAGTATTTTCTATGAATGAATGATCAATAAAGTCATTGTGTAAATGCACAAGTACAGTTAGACTAACTGTGTTCATACAGTGTCACTTATAGTCAATGAAAGCAACCAAAGTGCTCTTGAAAGCTGAATTAAATATAGTAAAATATGACAGTGGGTTAAGGTGGTTTTTTTTTTGAGCATTTAAGCATTTATTACACTCAGTGGTTGACTAATATAGTTCTGCTTTTATAGTTTTTTTTTTACTTTGCAGAAAAAAAAACAATTTTCTTAACTTTGTATCCTCTAAAAGTATCTTCTTTCTTTTCTCTTTCTCTTTTTCTCTCTTTCTCTAATGCACTACATCAAGTATAATCACTCTCTTGTTTTTGTTCAGTGTCCTCTGAACCCCAGAGTCCTACCAAAGTTGTCCGTGTCAGTAAACCCAGATCCAGGAAGACCAGTAAGGTAAGTCATTTTTATGTAGTGGATCACCAACGGCATTTATTTGTTTAATGGAGATGAAATCATAAACTTTAATCCCTGCCATTAATTATAGATACTCTATAAATCCATAAGGACAGATTACCTTCTTTTTATTTGTGTAAATCTGCAGTTTTATCCTCCAGTCAATTGTTTGTCTGGGTGTCCTGGATCAGGGGTCAGCAGCAGCCAGTCATTGAGCAGATTGGCTTGTGTTTGTATTTAGGTGGATATTTGTTCGCTCTGTTCTGTCTTTTGTGTGGGTGATAGTCAACAGAGAGTCAGCACATGAGTTTTTGACTTTTACCTCAGTGGGACATTCCAGAGAGAGCACATAGAGGACTCAAATTCAGTCCTAAGTGGGGCAGGAGAGTTGTCCCTATGACTGACTCCAAGGCATGTTAGTTTGTCTCCACTTACTGACACATACAACACTCGACAGGTTCCCTTGTACTTTCGGGACTCCTAGCATGTTATTCAGTGCTCATTCCTCATGCATGTGACACGTTTGGGTTGTTTTGACCAGCCTTGTTAGTTTACGCTGGTTACACACTTTTAACTCCAAAGCACTGCCTTACAAATTCACTTTCTATGGTCTAGCTTTAGCATCTGGGACACCCAGGACCCATTTCTGGACGATAGTGGAATCTGATACTCTGCTTGAGGAATGATTGACGTTCCTCCGGTAATAGAAGGTGAAATGATCTCTGGGGAAGGAACAGCCACACTTCCCCCATAGCGTCCAAATAAAGTTTTGTGTGTTAAATACTGACAAAGTTGTCGTGTAGATTGAAACTCGACATGAGTATTTGACGCACAGATGTCAGTGGAGTGAAGCAGCTGCCTTTTCATAAATCATTCAAACTGGACGTTGAGAGAGCATGCATCTGCACATTGCTTTTCAGTTGACTGTTATTAGGAAATAATGTTGTCTTTTTATTTTTCTGTTTGTTAAAATTAAATGAGGTGGTGTTAGTTTTCTGCATTTGCCCCTCATTTCTTAACACAGGAATTGGCTGTTGGCAGTAATAGATCACGAAGGAGGATGCAAATTTTCAATACAGATGTAACTTTAGTTTTTTCTTTTTCCTTCATTCCCATCTGCAGTCGAGTGACTTCAGTGACATCACAAACTGGCCAACCCCTGGAGAAATCGCCAATAAGGAGGTGAGGAAGACAATGCATTACAATTTAAATCTTCCTTAATTTTGTTCAGTTTCAGGCCTTTATTATTTGATTTACATAATGAAAACAGTGACACTTTACGTTATTACCATGTGATTTTGATGTGGGACATTGTAAAAATGACTTATTTCTTAGTATGTCCATCTTGATACGGCAGCTGTGTATGATTTGCTACAAATGGTCTCTTATTAATATTTCTCATTTTAATTTGTTACTTTAGTCTTGGAACACCTGGATGCTGTATATGAGTGAAGTTTAAAAATCATGGCAAATTTTAAAGACAATATGATCTTTTTTTGTTGCAATGTCAAGTTCATAAATGTAGAAATTGCTTTTTGTGGAAAAAAAATTAATTAATTAAAACCCTAATCATATCTGGTAATCAAGACCATTCATTGGTTGTAAAAAAATAAAAAAATAAAAAAATGTGAAGCCTGAAATACATTTAGTTATTGAAAAAATAAATTAAGGAATTTATTTATTTTAGATATTGGAATGTGGGTGTCTCCAAGTCTAAAAGGTTTATGAAAGGCCAAAGGAGATTTAGAAGAACAATCGAAACTGCTCTTTTCCATTCAACAAAAGTGGATTGGGATGTAGAAGTAACACTAGTTATGTAATCAGATTACTTTTTCAAGTAACTAGTAAAGTAACGCATCACCTTTTAATTTACAGTGAAATATTGAGATAGATCCCCATTCACTTTCATTGAATGAGAAAGAGCAGCCTGGACATTCAGCTAAACATCATTTTTGTTGTTCCATGGAAGAAAAAAAAAACTTTTTAAATTAACTATGCCTTCATTTCTCTCTTTCTGCGTATATGTTTTTCATTGTTTATGGCAGAGTTAAGATCTATGAAATGAAAGCTTTATGCACTGTCAAAGAGTGTTCGTTCCATATCATTTGCCTGCAGAGACTTGTGGGAGAAATGTATCCGTGTTGGTTTTGGCTGACTGGACTGCTTTCTTCGTCCAGTTTTAATTTACTGAGAGCCTGATTTGATTGTGCCCCTCAGCAGCAGCAGAATGTGATAAACGTGCAGGTGAGGAAAGGGACGTCCGGAAAGGAGGGAGAGGAAGAAGGATCACGGGGGAGAGAAGAGAGAGAAGGAGAGCGGAAGTGATGGGAGTGACAGTAAGGAGAACAGGGAGGCGCAGTCGGATCCAATCACAGGACTTTCAAGTGAGCAGGAGACTGAGGATGGAGTGGAAACGCACAACAGTACCACCCACGGGAGAGGAGGTAAGACTAGACAACATTAACACACATAAACAGTGCATATCCATATCCGGTTTGACCTAAAAATATCAAAATTAAAACTACTGTGGAAACAAAGACACTGACATCTTGGATGGCCTTGAAGTAAGCTAAAACATACCAAAATTTAGTTTCAAAGTGAAATATCCCTTTAATATCCCTGAAGTATTACACAATACTAAATACTTAATTGTGAGGATGGAGTGGAAATGCACAAACAGTGCCACCCACGGGAGAGGAGGTAAGACTAGACAACATTAACACACATAACAGTGCATATCCATATCCGGTTTGACCTAAAAATATCAAAATTAAAACTACTGTGGAAACAAAGACACCGACATCTTGGATGGCCTTGAGGTAAGCTAAAACATACCAAAATTTAGTTTCAGAGTGAAATATCCCTTTAATATCCTTGAAGTATTACACAATACTAAATACTTAATTAAATGGTACTTAATTGTTCATTGTTTAATTCAAGATGACTGTAAATATTTTACACTGTTAATTGAAGTACTTATTTTGTCCTTTTCCTTTGTGTGTTCCTCAGGCTGGCGAAGAGAGAGAGATTTCTTTGATGAGACAGTGAGCGTTCGCAGCGAGGGCAGCAATATCCGCGGAGGCCTCAGGGGCAGGGGCAAAGGTCGTGGCCGAGGCAGAGGTCGTGGACGAGGTAACCAATAAACATCCCTAAACAAACTAAACATTCATTTTCACAATCAGACTATGTTAACAATGACTAATTAAAGGAGATTTTTATATTTGAAGTAGGGATGTCAATTTTCATCATTTAATGCTGCAAAATGCATCTATTGCAGCAACGTTTATGATAGGATTTACAAAACCCACTCAAAAGAATTTGTGGTTTAGTTTGAATAAAATGCTAGTAGAAGGATTCTAAAATGAATAGAGGTGATTATGATCATTTGATAAAATGAAGAGAGCACGCCATACATTTGAGATAATTTTACTGACCACTGAATGTGCCTCTTTAAATGGTTTCCTCGTGCTCATTGTTGTATTTTAAAACGCAATTGCAATGTTTTCAACTGACATTAATGCCATTTTTTTTTAAAAATGATCTCAAACGTAACTGTCGTGCGTGTGACTGCGCAGTTAGAGAATCGCTTCCATCGGCGTGCTGCAAAACAAACTGTTGCTCACATGAAACATTTTTATCTGAGTATTATGACCAGTACTTAATTAGATCCTGCTTGATCCTGTTCCTGAAAATGTCAGATTTAGATTTTTGGGTTCTGGTAGGCTTTTTTTTCAAAATCCCGGCATTTACAGTGCATTAGATCATGACAGTATGTACATGTGTGCATACGAGGATGCAGGTTTGGCTGGATTTATTTGGAGGCTATTGCTCACGTCGGCACAAATCCAAATGTTTCCATATTCGCACTGTATTTGAATGTTAAAATATTATTTATAATGTAAACTACTAGTCTTGTGCTTTACACACATTCGCATATAGACGGAAAAGATCATCCTCTTCACATGAGTGCATGAGGCTTCAGCGTGATCGAACAGCAGATCTTTAGGTTAGATGTAGTTTGCAAAAGTGTTTACTTTCATTTGTGCGAACACACAATAAAAAACAGAAGATTTGTGCTCTTGTAAAATAAAGCAAACAGACAGAATGCGCATTGTAATCCTTTCCTTTATGGAGCGCAGTGCCACACTTCTGTTTAAAATCCATTATCTTTATTAAGTAAGATATATTTTGCTTTTTTTTTTTATGAAAACAAACTGTTATTTTTATTTTAGGCCTATTACTTACTAGGGATGATTTTCGAATATTCAGTTTAGACGATTTAATTAAAGAATATTGTTCAAACCCGTTTTAGGAATGAATAGCCTAACTGTCCTGTGTCCCGCAGCACAATATGAAATAATGATCTGTTATATTGACTTAGTTACTACATTTCTATTGATTTCCATGTTGAAGAACTTTGTTGTTTCTGTTTTAATTTAAATCAAATCAAAAAGCTTAATTTGTACATTATGAATGAATGATGATGCATTTAAATATGGTCAAAGTCACTCACATACTCTCGCATGTGTTTTGCGCACAAGGCACATGTGGCCCAAGATTAAATCGGTTAACCGACCATTGATAGCTTTAATCGAGTGCATCTCTTCTCGACAATTAATCGATCATCAATTAGTCGTTGACATCCCTAATTTGAATTTTGTGTGTCTTTATAACATAAAAGTGAATAAAATGCACTCAATTTCCTTTCCTTGAAGAACTTTCCATTTGTTTTTTGTATGTGTTAAGGCAACATAAAGGTTTCCCAGGGCTTGATATAAGCTTATCCTGGTAAAAACAACTAAAAGTGATTAGGATAAGAATCATTTTAAACTTTAAAATCAGTCTTCTGTGTAAAGCGTTAAAATTGATTTAGTCATACAACTTAGTTTTAGGGTTTAGGTTTCACTTATTCCATGTCAAGTGTATGTATAGAAATATAAAACCTGTTTTAACTTGTATCATCTCTCTCTTATTTCAGGTCGCTATGACTACTCCCACAGTTACCGGGACACTTACCCGGAAGGGTCCACTGTTCCAGCTGAGTTCGGCACTAACATGGTCTATTACTACGACGATGGAAACCGCGTGCAGATGTATACGATTGAGGAGAATTTACTTAAAGAATACATCAAACGCCAAATGTAAGTTTAGTGTCTCTCTTCTCTTTGAATTCAAACAAAAAAAGCACACGTTTTGTTTTTCCAGCTGTCCAGCTTTCAATTGTGCACATGATTTATTTTTATTGGTCACATCACAGCAAATGTAAGACTTTATGAGGATTTGTACTTTCAAGGTGTGTTTGGTTGTATTGTATTCTCAGTGTTTCATGCATTGCCGCCAGCAGGAGGAGCAGCTGCAGCATTAGGCGGCCTGGCACTGCCTGTCTGTGTGTGTCCTTAATTTAGCTCGTCTGCCTTATGGATGATGGGGAAGAGGTCAGAGAGATTAGGACAGAGGACACTGGGTGCATTGTGTGTGTGGGTGTGTTTCCTAGTTAGTCAGAAATAATGACTTTTACATTTCATGTGGAAATGAAAAAGCGTATCAGTTTTGCATAGTCAAAGTGTGTGTGTGTTTTACCCAGCATGAGGTTATTGTGTGTGTGTGTGTGTGTGTGTTTTCTTGCCCATGTAATCTTCTCCACGGAGTTCAGCCAAGCTTACTTCACTCAACACTGATCATAACGAGCTGAGAGTCCACAGGGAGTGCTCTCTCTCTCTCTCTCTCTTACAAACACACACACACACACACATTGGCTGTTTATCACTGGTCTTTCAAAAACAGGACCGTTGCTTAATGATGAAAAACTGTTCACAGATCAGTAAGAAAGATGGTTCTTATGCAAATTTTGGTGGGGCTGAAAACACCATGGTTTATAACGGGTAGTCTTTAGTTTCATTAATCTATTATTTGTTAAATATATAAGGTGATTTTATAAGGTAAAATCACATAACTTTATATTTTATATAACTTTAATGGTGTATATCCGAGTGCTGCCTTTGTACTTTTGACTGAATTGCCTAGCAACTTTTGTGATGGCTATTGGTGTTCAATATTTGAACACTTATTAAATATTATTAATAAATAAATAGTAAATATTACTATGTAGTATTGGGAAGCGGTGTTTGTGATGTTGATTTTTAGTTACATTGTTCTGCCATTAGATTGCAACAAGAGACTTTTATACTGAAAGAGACTGAAACAGCGTTGTAAACAAGGAAGTTATTTTTACTTTCAAATAACACCTTGTAAGACGCAGCAAACAAGTGCTCTGAGCAGTGCGGTCATCTGAAATCACAGATGAAAGGAAAGAACGCCAAAGATATCGCTTTCCTCAGCAGACATTCAAACTAATTCTTTTTTTGCGAATATGAAATTGATTCATTTACTCATTAATTTTTTACGTGTTTTTTAATCTTATGAAAAGAATTTGCATTGTTTCCATTCAGAAAGCACATTTTATATATCAAATATATATATAGGCTCTGCGCCCGAACTCTACTTTCAGTGGAGGGTCTGGGATGATTTTTGGATGTATCTTTATTTTTTTATTTTTTTAGGATACGTGTGTGTCCATTTGGCATGTTTCTTAATTCCTTGTCTTGGATGTTCTCAGAGGCCAGTGTCTCCTCACACTTAAACATACAAGTGAGTGAAACTTGCGCAGCATCTCCGCTGAAACTCCCAAAATCATTTACCGTATGGCACATGGGGCGACCTGACCTCAGCTGACTAAAGCTGCTGGAATGTGAGGTGTGTTCTGGGTGGAGGACACAGCGTTCCTCTCAGAGCACTTCTGCTTCTTACAGGAGTTTTATCAAATGTTTATGTATGTTACACATTAAGGAAGCTTTTGATTGGTTGATGTATATCATTGGTGAAGTCTCTCGGCTTCAATCTTCAGGTGCTTCATCAGGGTACTTTGTAGGAACTTGCGTGCGTTAGGAGAAATGTAATCAACTTTTCTTCTAACCACTTGTACACAAAATCCCTTAAAAATTACCATACAATATTTACATATGAAAATGAGCAGTGATAGTGGAGGTCTGGTCTGCAGTTTTGGTCTCACTGCAATCCTGCAAGAGGCTTTGTGCTGTGTTCCTCACCTTACACAATACACAATACCCAGAGGACAGAGATGGAAAGAGAAGCGGCGCTGATCTGTGAATGCATATGTTGGTGGAAAAAGAGATGGAGGGATGAATAACTAAAGGGTTATGAGATTTCTGTCTTTGCACTTATATAACAGTTAGTTTAAGTGCAACCACCTGCAGCAGTTACAAGACTGTAATCCCCAGCTGCTCTTGGATATGATTACATGTGTTTTACACTACTCTGAATGCTTAGCGATAAATTGTATTAATTAATGGTCATATTAAAAAGGATTTCTCACATAGTCAAATATCAAATGAAAGGGCTTATATTGCTGTATTATTTTATATTGTTTTAAAAACATTGTTAAATTATTACCAATAGGCCCAGTTTTATAGACAGGGCTTAGGATAAACCAGGATTAGGCCATAGTTCAATTAGGACATTTAAGTAATTTTTATAAACCTACCTTAGAAAAAAGCATAACTGGTGTGCATCTTAAGACAAAAAGGCACTGTGTGCAGTAATGTGGTCTAAAATCTGAGATTGTTCTTGCAATCTAGACTTTTAGGTTTTTATAAAATTACTTTAAGTAAAAATATTCTGTTCATGTAGCTTCCTTGTCATTAAAAGAGATACTAAATGTCTGAAATACTAAGATACTATGCGATATTAATTTTTACTTGATTTATTTTTTATATAATTTATAAAAAAAATATATGTCTTAGAAAAATGCACAATTTGCTCTATCGGTCTCATTCCTTTGGTCCACACTTTATAGACTTTCTAAATATCTGATTTCTTGTCTTTTTATACCTTTATGCACATTAAAGGTGAATTGAAAGAAAATAATATTTTATTGCCATTATACCAGAAGTGCATGCAACAAATAAAACTATTAAATGCTATTCACATGCATTATAGTCTGTTTTTATTTGTATTTATGTGTTTTAAGTACACCACTTTAACTATGTGATGTGTACATAATTATATCTAAGTTGTATATAATTATATCTTAATTGCGTATATACATGACGTAGTAGTTCTTATTTAAATGCACAGTAATTAGAGGCAGCAAATGTAAAACTGTGCTGTTTAATTATTATTTTGGAGTTTAAAGATGACTGTCTGTTTGTTTGATTGTTTTTAGTGAATACTACTTTAGTCTTCCAAACCTGGAGCGTGATTTCTTCCTAAGGAGAAAGATGGATTCAAAAGGCTTTTTGCCCATCTCTCTGATCGCCAGTTTCCACAGAGTCCAGGCCCTCACCACCGATATCAACCTCATTAAGGAGGTGACTATTGACCCTTCCCCTCTGCTCTATCAGAGATTGTTCTCTTTAGCTGTGTTCTATCTGGTTTTTGTGTGTATGAGCAGGCGTTGAAGAACAGTGAAGTTGTGGAGCTTGTTAATGAGCAGATCCGTAGGAAAGAAGAACCCGAGCAATGGCCTATCCCGGCTCCCTCTCTGGACTCCCCTCGCACAGATTTTTCCCAGCTCATTCACTGCCCTGAGTTTGTCCCAGGACAGACGTTCTCCTCCCTCGGCAAAGGTTCTGATGTGTTCCACTGTTTAGCTTTTTTTATTGTATTTTTAATTGTTTTGCAGTGTTGTTATTCAATTACAGAGTTATTTAGCTTGATTCTGAAAATAGCAGCCCTCATCACACTTACTTATTTGCTTGCAATCTCTCTCTCTACATGTGCCAAAGTGTCGTCCTCCCCAGTCAGTCAGCACATAGATGAACCCGGTCTGGTAAATGGCCAAACTAGTGATGACACAGATGCAGCCAAACCTCAGTCCAAAGAATCCTCTCCTTCAGGCTCAAAAAGCAGCTCTAGTGAAGATGGGAATACACCTAAAGAGAGGTCCAGCAGTCTCTCTGACCCAGATGCCCAGCCGTGGATACAGGTGGAAAAACGGCATAGAAACTTTCCTGGAAAAAATAAGGTACTGCCGTATCAACTATTCAAATAGTGTACAAAATCGCTTAATGAAAATATCGGCCAATAACTGATAAGCAGTGCATGAAACAAAATAATAGGGATGCACAATACACTGTTACTAAAGTCAATTTGGAGAATTGTTTTTTTTAATGGGTTTTAATGTTTTGGCTGATTCTGATTTCTTTATATTCCTTGAAGATTCCATTTTTATCACCTACATATTTCCTTTTCCTCCTCCATATTTCTTCATCTATCATTTCTTCTCTCCATAATTCCAGTCCTGTCCTGTTGGTGTGCAGACCTCAGTAACTCCTCTTCCTCCTAGCCCTCCTCCTTCATCTTCTCCTCCTCTTCCTTCTTCTCCTCTACCTCCCCTTGTTGAGTTGTCCCCATCTACAGTTGAGTATTCCCCTCTGCTTTGTGTGTTCTGTTTGCATGATTTTTTTTTCACATTTATTATAAATAAATAAGATATGTTTCATGTTTGCTTCAGGAGCCCAAAGAATTGTTTCAGTCCAGCTCAAAGCAGCAGCCTGAGGCAGATCAGGAGGAGCTGGACTTCCTGTTTGATGAAGAAATGGAACGACTCGCAGCGCCTCGCAAGAACACCTTCACTGATTGGTCAGATGATGATTCTGATGATGAACTTGATGACCGAGATGTAAACAAGATCCTGATTGTTACTCAGACCCCCCCTCATCTGCGGAAACACCCTGGGGGTGATCGGACGGGGAACCATGTGTCTCGTGCCAAAATTTCAACTGACCTTGCCAAAGCCATTAATGATGGTTTGTTCTACTATGAACAGGACCTTTGGACAAAGGAAGAAGGGCAACCAGAGTGTGCCAATGCCAAGGTGAGAATAGTTGTGCCCTCTAAATTATTTATTACATGACAAAAAAATTCCTCATTCACCTGTAGCAAGTCATCATCCACCTTCACTGTATGTAAGAGAACAGCTTTGAAGACTGGAGAAATGATGTCAGAGTCACATGATCCTTCAGAAATCATTCTAATATGCTGATTTTCTGCTCAAAATAATAATTTTTATTATCAATGTTGAAACCGTTATGTTGCTTAATATTTTCTTTGGTAACTGTGATCATTTTTAAGGATTCTTTGATGGATAGAATGCATTTATTTGAAATAAAATAATTTTGTGAAAATGTAAGACAAAGTCTTTAAGGTAATTTTTGATCAACTGAATATATCCTTGCTAAATGAAAGAAATCTTATTGACCCTAAACTTTTGATCCCTAGTGTAAAAAAAACAAAAAAACAAGTCCACGTTCAGCAGTAATATGGGAATTTTCTGCTGCAAATGTTTGAATTGCTCTGTGGTGACCAAAAATATGCTGAAATATTTGCTTAAGATCTAATATCTCACATTAGGCAGCACATTGTGTCATCGCTGATTTATTTCTCAACCAACCTGTGCACTCTTAGATTTGGCATGTGTTCACAGACCTCTTTAGGTTTTGAAATGTGCTAATACCTTTCAATATCATATTATGTTTTATTAGCACGGTGTCATTTGTTTTTTAACAGAACAGTGACAAATACCTGTATGTACCCTTCACAGACGGCCAATCAGACAAGAGCTCTGTGAAAGCATGTGGTCTAGGATGTGTATATTCTTTTAGAGGAAAACTTCCAGGAAAAAAACTAATGTATAAGCCAGTTCATACTAACATCAACTGAATCTGAGCCATCTGCAAATGTCAAAAAAGCTGAAAGAATGTGGGTCAAATAATTAGAATCGAGTGGGTGCTATCAAGTTTATAGTTTACACAGATATGTGTTTGAACTGTACTGTGTTGTCGGGGGTGCACGCCTGTTCCCGCTCATGAGAGTTGTAACACCTGGGTTAACTGTGCCAAGGTCTCTGTGGGCTGAAGTTCAAAAGTACAGACACCTGATAAACAGCTGCCCAAAATGACAGAAATGAGCATGTGTTTTTATTTTTATTTTTTAGATCATTTAATTTAAAATGAAACTTGTGACTTTATTGTTCATACAGGCAGAAACTGGAAGCCCATCAGGGCACTTTGTCTTCCTCTTCTCCTCTTTATTTTTAAATATGGAGTGTGATGCTCTACTTGGTGTTTTTATGTTTTAGCTCTCTAGTAGTTGTTTGTTTGTACTCTCTGTAATGTGTCCATATGTTCCACTTTTTTAGGAGGTGGAGAACTTCAAAAAGCTCAACGTGATCAGCCAAGATGAGTTTGAAACTCTGACCCCTAAACTTCCTGTTGACCCCAACCAGGAGGTCCCGCCCCCTCCACCATGTCAGACAGGTGATTATCTATCAATCTATCTTTATTTTATTAGTAAACAAGCAATTAATCCTAAATAAAATTATTTATGTATTTAAATGTATGTATTTTTTTGTGTAGATGATTCTAGCATGGCTCATTCTCTCCCCACGGATGTCCCAGAATCCTCCAGTGTGCCTCGTACTCCACGTACACCACGCACTCCTGGAAGACAGGACCCCACCAAAACCCCACGCTTCTACCCTGTCATCAAAGATAGCGGAGACCTTGATGGAAAAGTATGTTTGTAACAGGCAAATATATTCTGGGATTAAAAGGATGACCTTTTTATGTGTATTTTGTAATGATACTTATGTATTACCTGAGATATATTAACATTTATGCTTAATGCCGGAGTTCTTATATTTGTCATAACCATGTGCAAATAACCAGGTTTTTTTTTTTCTTTCTTTTAGACACCCAGAAAGAGGAAAACCCGTCATAGCTCTAACCCTCCACTGGAGTGCCATGTAGGCTGGGTGATGGACTCACGAGAGCACAGACCCCGCACTTCCTCCATCAGGTTTCTGGCTTTTTTTTTTTTTTTTGTCATGCACTCATTACTGAGATGCCAATATTTCAGAGACTTGAGACACTTGAGAAAGTTGGCTCTGCCTAATGGTTTTTCTTTCTCTCCCATTATCCTCATCCTCTGTACAGCAGCTCGAATGCGTCTCCGTCAGAAGGAGCTCCCGCGCTGTCAGGCAGTTACGGCTGCACCCCGCAGTCCCTGCCTAAGTTCTGGCATCCATCACATGGGCTTTTGAAAGAAAATGGCTTCACCCAGCAAGTTTACCACAAATATCGCAGAAGATGCCTTAATGGTACAATGATTGTTTGTTTGAACAGCTGTTCTATCTTTATCTACATTATTTATATATATATATATATATATATATATATATATATATATATATACACTTGTTTTATTTGAATTTCTCATTTTTGTGTATTTTCTTTCCTCAGAGAGGAAGCGATTAGGTGTGGGTCAGTCTCAGGAGATGAACACCCTCTTCAGATTCTGGTCCTTCTTCCTCAGAGATAACTTCAACAGGAAGATGTATGAGGAGTTCAAGCAGTTTGCCCTGGAGGACGCCAAAGAGAACTACAGGTAAGAGTCACAGTCCTGAATTCTGTGTTTTATCTGCAGACCCTGCCTGAAGAAGTTCTCCGCCTTTGAGAATTCAGGCAGCTATTTCCAGAATAGCCAGGCAGCAAGTCAACCAAGTTCATTTGACCCCTTCTCAAGTGCCTCCAGTTTGGCAGGAGGGTGCATAAATTACATACCAAAAATATAAATGTTTCTGCCCATGAGTCCCTCGGACTACCGTATTTTCCGGACTATAAGTCACACTTTTTTTTTCATAGTTTGGCTGGTCCAGCGACTTATAGTCAGGTGCGACTTATTTATCAAAATTAATTTGACGAACCAAGAGTAATGAACCGAGAGAAAACATTACTGTCTACAGCCGCTAGAGGGCGCTCTATGCTGCTCAGAGCTCCTGTAGTATACACTGAAAACAGCTGTAGATGGTAATGTTTTCTCTTGGTTCTTGGCTCTAAATAAATGCGACTTATAGTCCAGTGCAACTTATATGTTTTTTTCCTCATCATGACAAAGTTTTGGACTGATGTGACTTATACTCAGGTCCGACTTATAGTCCAAAAATACGGTATATACATAACCAGTGGTTTAAACGTAGGTATTACAGGTGCTTCAAAATTCTCCCAATTTTAATTTGTTTTACAGAAAATGCTACAGAAGACCTGAAAATGAATAATCCCTATTCTTGAAAATAATATATTAATTTAATATTGGCTATCATAGCAGTAGCTTGTTAGAGAGTGTTACAGCTGGCATTTATGTTCAACTTACATAACACTCACATTAAAATGACTGAAAAGTCTGAATCCTATACAGGGATGCATAAACTCTTCTGGTTGTTTATTCACAGATTGTTTGTATTAGTTGTTGTGTATATTTCAGTACTAAATTCTGAATGCTGAAGGCTTGGACTCCTATTTAACTCATGCAATATTAAAATCATGTACAATTTTTAAAGCATCTTGAACTTGAGATGCTTTCGATCATGCAGATTCGTAAACAATACATTTCCTTTCATGCAAAAACAAAAACAAGTTTTTGCAAACAAAATACATATTTCTGGTAAGCCAGATCATTGCAAAATAACATTTCAGAATCTTGTGTATGTTTTTTGGGCACAATATGTCTTAAGGCAAGTGCAAACTGTACTGTAAACTATACCAGCTCTGACTTTCTGCTTGTATAGCATTTGCAATGCTTATAGTCATGCAAATAATTGCACTGGTAAAGGACATATAAGGTTTCTGTATACTGTCTGCTGTGCTACCTGGGAAGGCCAACACTAGTTTCCTAATGTGTGTTCAAATGTTTGTCATAGGTACGGACTGGAGTGTCTGTTCCGGTTCTACAGTTATGGACTAGAGCGCAGGTTCAGACAGGATATCTTCAAGGACTTCCAGGAGGAGACCATCCAGGACTATGAGAAAGGTCAAACATTCATAGTTTAGTAAAACAAAAAAAAATGCAAAGGCTGAAATCTTTATTGTGTCATTTTAACTTTGCATATCACCCACCATCTCCGTGTTTGATGTTTTGTGGGTCAAATTCATTTTACATTGGTGGAACCTTATTGATAAACCTTTTTTTTTTTTTTTTTTTTTGCTGAAAGATGTGTCGGCGTGTGCTTGCATCTAATGTTTGGGGGTTTGTTTATACGTGTAGCTCAACTATATGGACTGGAGAAATTCTGGGCTTTCCTGAAATATGCAAAGGTGAAGAATCAGCCCATTGACCCCAAGCTCCAGGAATACCTCAGCAAATTCAAGAGCATTGATGATTTCAGAGTAGATGTGAGTATAAGCATCAGTCTTGAATTGTAATTTAATCCCAGAAAAACACATTAACCCTCTAAAAGCCTAACATATTAAATAGTAGTTAAAAATATATTTTTCTGAAATGGAACAGTTTTTTGTAAACCTAAAATCAAATCTAAAATAAAAAGGTTAATTTGTGTGTTTTATGTTTAGCATAATTTTCATAATATGATATAGCAGAATATGGAGCTCATACTCGAAGAAAAACATAGGAATTTTATTTATAAGTGCAAACTGAAAAAAAAAATGGAATTTGGTGCAGTTGCTGATGTGTGTGTGTGTGTGTGCTCTTGTTTTTGTGACATATCAGGACACAACTCTGTATAATGACATGGATATGACATATGAGGACATAACCCATCTCCCCATTTTTCAAAACGCTTATAAATCATACAGAATGAGTTTTTTTGAGAAAGTACAACCCTACACCTACTTCCTGTTAGGTGTAGGGTTGGTGATTGTGTAGGGCCTTAGAATATACATTGTGTACAGTATAAAAACCATTATGCCTATGATATGTCCCCACTTTTCACAAAAACAAACGTGTGTGCGTGTGTAACCAAAAAGTATGATGAAATTCTGACAACTTTTAAGCTAAATTAATTAGATTTCATAACAGTATATACCGTATTTTCCAGACTATAAGTCACACTTTTTTTTCATAGTTTGGCTGGTGCTGCGAATTATTGTCAGGTGCGACTTATTTGTCAAAATTAATTTCACATGAACCAAGAGAAATGAACCGAGAAAACATTACCGTCTACAGCCGCCAGAGGGCGCTCTATGCTGCTCAGTGCTCCTGTAGTCTACACTGAAGACATAGAGCGCCCTCTCGCGGCTTACTAGACGGTAATGTTTTCTCTTGGTTCTCGGTTCAAAAACAAATGCGACTTATAGTCCAGTGCGACTTACATATGTTTTTTTTCCTCATGACGTATTTTTGGACTGATGCGACTTATACTTAGGTGCGACTTATAGTCCGGAAAATATGGTAATAGATTATGTGCATAAAATGTAAATCCTAAATTGCTTCAATCCAGGAAGTGTTTATCTTGAAATATTACTTACAATATAAAGAGAATTCTTTTTATATAATATTATTTTCACGGGCGTAATTTCCTATGGGGACAGGGGGGACATGTCCCCCCACTTTTCAAAATCCCGTTCGTGTCCCCCCCACTTTCAAATTAGTTTATGATTGTTTTTTAACCGCGCGCCGTCATCGCCACAGAGGAGCAGGACGGAGCAGAACCTGCCTGTCTGTGTCGATGCGCGCGTCCGCGTACAGGCAGGGACGTCTCGTGCACACTCTAAATAGTGTAAGCGCACTAAAAGTTCGACTGAGCAGCCGGTATCACAGTCAGTCATGAAACGCTAGCAACAGATGACTTTAATGTCTTCATGGATGAAAAAAGAAAGGAGATGTGAGTTGGTTGATTAAGTAAATTAGCTCAGGTCAGGGTAATCAAAATGTCTGTCTACTTATTTTTTTACAGTCTATGGTCTACACCTGTTGATGAGCTAACGTTAACATACATTGTTGCTAGGTAACTTCAGAACATTAGCTAGCTAACCTAAACATTTAATGTTGCCTAGAACATTCTGTGTCCACTTTAAACAGCAGCGTTTTCTGTCAGCAATGTATGACAAGCAGACTCTGGCTGCTGTTATAGGCTACTCAACTCATTATACTCAGATGCAGAAACAAAATAAGTCTTAATAATAAATGTTTTTATAAACTTGAGCTATTGTTGTTCACTTATAATATTTGTTCATTTAAAATGGAAGTTAATTTGTAAAAATTGAGTTACTTGTTCAAAGAAAAGGCTTGATGTCGAGCCAGCCTGAGTTAGCCTATATTTAATATAGTGTTATGGTTATGTGGTGAGCCTGAGTATAGTTTTACACATCAGCCCAGTCTAGTCCGTAAAGCTATTGATACGCAGTAGGGTTTTTTTTACACATTAATCTGAAAATGAATGTGGCACACCCAGTTTTTAAAATGTACATCCAGAGACTCTTTTCTGGCTATGTGGACTCAATATGATCATAACTCAGTTGTTTTCATATCAGAGCACAGATGAGGTGGAGCTGCTTCAGAACAGAGAGGGAGAGATAGGGAAAAGCAGTAGCAGCACAACGTTACAGGTAGGGTTATGTGCTGTATGAAACGCCAGGTGATTTTGATTTGTTGGTGATAAAAGGGAAGAAGTGTACATGATAAATAGTGAATACAGTTAGAATATTATCAAATTAAATGTTCTTCTTGTAGGAGCCAAACTGCGTGTTGTTATTTGTTTAGAATATTTTTTTAACATGGTCACATCATCACATGGGTGTGGTTTCATATTATTTACCTGCTCACTTGTAGAAGGAGAGAAACAGAATCAGGCCCTGATACTTTTCTGTTGACTGTTATAATATAGTTTCAGTTGTGATGAACTTTTGTTTATTTTTTTTATGCCATGCTTTCATATCAGAGAACAGATGAGGTGAAGCTGCTTAAAGACAGGGAGGGTGAGACAGGGAGAAGTAGCTCAGAGTTGCAGGTATGTGCTGTGTAAAGGGTCAGGTAATTAATTTTAATTATGTCATGTCAGAAACAGACTAGCACATTTTCATATTTCATAGGTGAGACAGGGAAAATCTTTAGTGAACGTTTTTGATATATAAAATTATTCTCTCAAGTCTTTGGTATTCAACAATAAATAAAGTATCTTTTTCTTCTACATAGTAGCCTATTATTCTTTTTGGGAGAATTCATCATTATAAACAACTTAATTATTTCCTGGATTTTGTATTACCATAGTCCCTAACTGTATGTAAATGGTGGAAATGGGATTCAAATCAAAAAAAAAAATTCCCCATTTTGTGCCCCCCCCCCACTTCTCAAACCAAAGTTACACCCTTGATTATTTTATAAAAATCAGTAAAGATTTTACAGCAAAAAGACACGGTAGGTGTTTTTAGAATTATACTAAAAGGCTTATTACTTAGGCCTACTTAAAAAAAAATTTTTATCAAGAAAAGGCATGTAGTAAATTGTGCCCGACAGATTTTTCAGCAGTTTTGATCATGTTGATAATTTAGAGGCCTTAGCTATTTGTATATCATGTATTATACATTAGGCTCTATAGGGTTAATGGGATTAGTAAGTACACATTTAATCACTTTCTAATTGTTAATATTAGTCTGTTGAACTCTAAACCAAATGTAATTTCCCTTCTCTTAGCCACCCATAGCAGAGGATGGAGTAAGGAGGAAAGCACACTCATCCTCCACAGGGGATGAGGTGAAACGTAGGCGGCACAACTCAACATCATCATTCCAAACAGACCCCAGTTGCCAAGACGTCTTCAGACAATCAACCAACCGCAGGAGTGATGGCAAAAACAACCACAACGGATCAAGACGCTGCCCCAACAACAGGGAAAACCACCAATCAACCATCAGCCAAGCCAGTCACAGCCAGTCAGAAACCAGCGCCATCTGAACGCCAAAAGCAGCACGGCTAATGACCCGTCTACAAAAGCCCCACCCAAAGAGAATGTGAAGAAGAATACCTCATCAGATGCTCGTAAAGGAGAGGCGGCGACGAGCAAAACCAACGATGCCCAACAGCCAAAGAAATGAACATCTTACTACACTATATACAGTATTTGAGTGTGATTCTAACTCTGGAGCTGTGAAAAGATTTTCAGTGCTGGTGCTGGCTTACGTTTTTCACCACAACCTCGGAAGTGAGCCAGTCAAACGTTAGAGCAAACACCAACTGTCAGACCGTTGCGTTCACAAACTGAAGAGTAAACCAGAAATATCTTTATGTTGTACAAGGTGCATTTTCTGGACAGGTTAACTTCCATAAGAACTTTTTTTTTTTTTTTTTTTCTGCAGTTAGTAGTTTCAGAATCAATGACGCATTGTGAACTTGTTTTGCTGTAAAGTTTACAAAAGGTGCGTTCCTACATTGAATGCTGTTTAATCTCTTTTTAAAATTAGTTTTACCTTTGCAAATGCCTTACATTTCAAAAGCAACTATATATATATATATATATATATATATATATATATATATATATATATATATATATATATATATATATATATATATCTATCAGCTTAAGTAATTAATAATATCTTGGTTTTTAAGTGTTTTTAATTTGTGCGAAATGCACTGCTCACATATTTAGTTCAGTTATTTTAAAAACTCAAATAAAAAAACTTGAACTGAGGTTGACACAAGATAACACACTATATAGCTTATTGCATTTTTTGCTCTTTTAGATTGTGTAGGAAATATGACAGTGATGGAATACTAAGTTCTTTATGCTTTTATGATTAGCTGGTGTCTGAGCTGAATATTGGAGAAGTACGTAGATATCAGTGGCGAGGGATTGTTAAAGTGTTAACATCATCAGGAACTACAGGATTTGTCCTGCCTTTTAAATGAATATTAGGTCGTTCACATTGCTGAGCTGGTGATCTTGAAGACGCCACGTCTCAATTGATAATTTTGACTTAAATTGGAAAACATCTGTGTACTTGAAGTTTCTAAGAAATGTTAACTTTTTGAAAGGAATTATTCTTCCTTTTAAATTTTGAATCCTATTGGAGTTTAGTTTGAGATAATTTATTGTTTTACTCTCTTTTGAAAGCTTAATTGATTATAATCTTTTTTTTTGTTGTTGTTGTTGATATTACTGAGAGAGTGTAGAATGCTGCAAACATTGTGTCCCAAAGAATACTTTTATTTGCATTATATTTTTATTTTTCACTTTGGAAAAGTAAGTAATAAAATTGAATCTGTGTTTTTTTTTCTCACTTATGATCAGTAATCAGACACTGAATTAATGTCCCGATTGTATCATATTTGCTTATGAAACCTGTACATAAAAAATATTAGAAGCAGCTCTCTAATTTCAATCAAATAATTTTTATTGATTCATTTTATTGTGGTATTTTTGTTTGTGTGCGCTTGTGTGTTGGTATGCATGTCGGTTAAAAAAAAAATTCCTCAAATTGTAAAATGTAAAAAAAAAAAATTAAAATATATTAAAATCTGTTTATAAAACCCAAAATAACATGTGTTGTATTTCTATGTGCTTACACATTCCAGGTGACACATTTTGGGAAAAAGCTGTTATTTGGATTACTGGATAATGATTTAAAAAAAAAAAAATTTCACTGACAAAGAACAATATATATGCCCAATGTTTTAAAGTTGAGCATAACCTGAAGCATGTGTGCATTTTCCATGATTACGGGCGGGACCCATCTTAAAGACAATAAACCGTGAGAGGAATCCAGCAAATCCAAAGAATAGACCATTTTTAAACAATAACAATAAACATACAGAAACTGCAGCGATCAAGGGCCATTTTGTACTCTAGCAATAGTAAAAATTGTCAATACCGATTTGAGAAGATGGCTCATAATGGATATTGTTATCTTTGTTGATTTATGATTGTGATTTTTTTTTAAGTTTTATTATAGCCTGCCATGTAATATTCAAAGCAGTTAAATCGATTTTGCATTTAATTCGCATTCCTTGTTTTTAAACGTGTGTTTGTTTTCTATATTAAACTTTTGAGCTGCAAGCTAATTAAAAACATATTTCCTGCATATTCTAGTATTTTATCGCGGTTAGCTACTAATAAATATAATCATAACGGTTACCGCCTTTTCATTACCCCTAGCCTTTGTCTGGTCCATAGACTGATCTGGTCGCATGCGCTCGGTGGTCTTGTAGGCGCCACTGTTGAAATGAAACTACAAATCCCAGGTGACAACACGGTGTTCCGGTGACAGGCAGCCAATCAGACGCGCCCCTGGGTGCCAGCTGGCCGGGCGCGCGCTGTGGGAAGGCGCTATCGTTGCAGTATGGCGGACGATGGGGACGGTAAGAGTGCAGCGGGGGACACTAGCAGTGGGCAGGGGACGACGGAAGAGTTGGATCCGGGGACCGGTCTCGGTATAAGCGGCATGCTGCTCGATCTCAGCGTTCTAGTGCTATTGTTGGCCGCGTGCTACGTGGTTTACGTGCGGTGGTGGAGGAAGGCGGGCGCATACGCGGGCCGGGGCAGCGAGGCCTCGCCGCTGCCCAAGATGAGGAGACGCGACTTCACCCTGCAGCAGCTGCGCGAGTACGACGGTGTGCAGAACCCTCGCATCCTCATGGCAGTCAATACCAAGGTCTTCGACGTGACCAGCGGCAAAAAGTTTTACGGACGCGGTAAGGAGAGCGCTGGGCTCAGGCTCACACCCACATTCAGCGGTGTTTTTTAACTTCAGCCGTGGAAAAGGTAACGTTACTAGTATCCAGTAAACAAAGTCTACTAAAGCTGGAATACGTACTAATAACTACTTGATAGTTACTACGACTAATAAAAAAGGAATTAGTGCTTTATTAATATTCTCGGTAGCCCTTTATTTTACAGCTTCCCTGTATAAGAGCAACAGTACATTATGCGTAACAACAAGAAACTAGCCACAAACCTATAGCAAGTATATTTGGTTAATTAATATTACTCCGCACTCATTTGTATGAATTTACTATAACAAGGACATCTTAAAATACAGTAACTTTTTTTTTTTTAAACTAAAACTGGAAGTACCAGCAACAATGCATTCCAGGCTGATGGGAATGTTTCAGATGTAATAGTTACATGTTATACATGTTACCGCTGGATACTAGTAATTATTCCAGCAGTGACTAACATCTGTTGAATACGAACTGGTGACTAATTGTATAGATACATAATGAAGTACTAACATCTAATGAGTAGTTGCTAGTGAAATAGTGAAGGATACAATTAGATTACTGGAAACAATTTATTTTGGTGTCCATGTAGTTACAGTAGTAATAATAATAAATTGTGCATCATTTTAACCAGCTAAACCTGTAGTAAGGTCTCACTCTGTTTTGCCTTGGTGAACTCTTTCCCAGGCATCAACTTTTCATGTCAGTGCATTTTTGAATGAGAGCCATGTGTGACGTGGACATACGGGGTGAGAGCCATGTGCTGGCACACCCGTCAGGTATGTACTGTACAAGTACAGCTGTACCATGCATTAATCGATATGCTTCTGTTAAACATGTAAAGCTATAACAGCTTGATTTGCTATGACGGATATTAGGTCAGCTAAGTTTAGCAGTGGCCTTGGTTAAGAAATCAAGCCCCGAGCTTCATTCCTTCCTCTCTCCCCTGCGGAGAAACGCACGTTTCTTTCCTTTGTGCTTTAAGAGCGGTTTACAGGCTTTCAGCTGCTTGGCAAAACAGCTGTTTGCTACACAGAATACTTGAACTATTTGCTCTCAAAGGCAGAACAGCAGTCTTTTGTCTGTCTGGAGTCTATATTTGGACACCCAGGTCAGAAGTGAAACCAAGAAGGCACATAAAACTAGGATTGCCACAGCCTTTGATTGCTTTTACCAAGTTTTGATTCACAGTACAAACTAAAGCCTGTGATTGGGCCTCACATCTCCCTCTGCTATATTTGTACATGAGATATGTTATCTGACCATCTGTGGCGTTTATGGGGGAGCACGGGACGTTTAATGTGTGTTGTCAGCAGTAAACCAGACTCTGACCAGTGCGTCATTCGTTTAGACACCTGTAGTCCCATGTGGCATCTTGCAGCGTTTCACCCAGAGAGAATATATGAGATCAGTTATATTTGCATGTTGCTGCATTCATATATAACCCCGTGAGACTATAGCCGAGGTTTGTATTTTGTAGGGAGATGTGGTGTCTTTATCACTTGACCATAGGGCAGCTTGTCTTTTTGGTCAATGTTTTTACTGGACCTGCTTGTTTCTTCTAAGATTGCTCAACTGCTGAAAAAAGAGGCTTTTGCACATGGAGATCAGATGATGAACCAACGACAAGAAGTGTCAAAAGTGATTGCCCCTACTATTGCCTTCTGTTCTGAATAAACAATGACTAAAGCTCAGTCCCTCTGTCAAGAAAGAGAACAGAAGAATGTACACATGCCAGAGCAGCCTAGTCATCATCAGACTTGATCTGGAAGGCTTTTGGCAGTCATGTTATTTATGTTCTTATTTATTAGTTCCTGTTCATGAGGTTATGGAGTAAAACTATGAATGCAGCGAGTATAAGTGATGTGCCTGTCCTCTTGTCGTCTCTTTTTATCACATCTATTTGTTTGTTTGTCTTGATTATGTGTCTGAAGTTCATCAGTCTGTTGTGCTCATCTGTCACGTTTCAGGTTTAGGAGGAAAGGTGAGGCCTGAGTGGTTTGTGCACAGCTTTTGGTGCATATAGTGTATTGTAGCAGCACCTCGCTCTCATTTCTTTACTCAGTGCGGTGTGTTGTTCACAGAATCTCTCACAGCTGTTCTGTAGTAGCTGTTTGTTTACCTGTGTTTTCTCTGGTTTGTGTGAGTGGCTCCATTCATCTCCAGCTTGTCTGGGATTTTCTGAACCACTGACTCCACAACTGTTTTCCTTTAGTAGTTTCACCGCAGCGTTTTGTTTTGATTGCATTTAAGCAGGGTTCTTCAAACTTTTATCAGGCAAAGGATTTTTAGCATAAAATGTATTATTCAATAATTATTTTATTTATTATAAAGGTATTATTAATAGTACTGCTTAAAATAATATAACATTGATGATAATAAATATAAATTATTGTTAGTAAGTAATTGTTTATTATTCATTATTATGAATAATTATATAACTGCTATTATTATTATTTTAAAGACTTTGCATACTTTACCTTCACTTTTTAACTTTTTAAATGTAGGCCTAACTTTTTTCAGTTTGAATATATAAATATAATTATTTATTTTTTTATGTGGGAGGGACATTTAACTTTTAAAATTCAGTTTAAGTTTAATTGTTTTGTTTTATGCATAGTTGCTGTTGTTGTTTTAATTTAAATTTTTTTTGTTTTGATCAGACTCAGACAGTAATTGATGAATCCCTGGCAATATTGCATTTTCCGTTCTTACTCCTATATCTATAACGTGCAGAAGTTCCTAAATTTGTATTGCCGACCTTAATGCTGATGATGTGCTTTATGTCTGTTGTTCCAGAGGGCCCCTACGGGATCTTTGCGGGACGGGATGCTTCTCGTGGTTTGGCAACATTCTGCCTGGAGAAGGATGCATTACTAGATGAGTACGATGATCTTTCAGACCTGAATGCTGTACAGATGGAAAGCGTTCGAGAATGGGAGATGCAGTTCATGGGTAAGCAGGAGAATTCTACTTTGAATTCAGAAAGGAAAGCATAATTGGTCCCAAAAAAAAAATAACAGTGTCTGAAAGATTTCCACCGTTTTTACAGATTGGGCTTAAGCCTAATCCCAGACTAATAATGCATGTTTGAGCTGTTTTCACTTAATGAAACTTGCACTAACATATTTTAAATGTATATTGGTGACATTGGTTTTTCTCAAGATGCACAACTGTACTGTTGTTTTTGTTTTTTTTTCTAATGAACATTTATAAAAGATACTTAAATGTCCTATTTGAACTATGGCCTAAACCTGGTTTAGTCAAAGCCCTGACTGTGAAACCAGGCCTTTATTGGCCTTTAGGGTAATCGGAGCTATGAAAGTAATGCAGGTAGTTAGTTATCATTCCTCCTGGACCACAAGCTCTGCATGTTGTTCCTGTTGTGCTGGTTTGGGCTGATCTCTACATTTACTGTAATCACACAGCTGATGCAGGGATGGGGTACTGGGGAAATTCTCTAGATGATGAGTGACAGTAACCTCCGAGAGCTGTAAAAAAAAAAAAAAAAAGAAATGCCAATATATCATTCTTTTTCCTGGTCCATTATTCAGCATTGATGTGTCAGACGGTCTCTAAATGAGAAAAGATCAAAAGACTGGGTAGTCAGTACCACAAAATAAAGTAAAGAAAACTATTTTTATGGCATTGTTTTCACTAGCTGCCCTCAAAAACAAATATAACATGAATCGCACAAATGAGTATCTGTGCGTGTATGTTGGGGATATTGACTATTGTTCTGTAGAAACATTCAATTAGGTTTATTTTTGACTGGTCTAAAGCGATTGATTTGGTGTAGCACAGTCTGAGATCTATTTGTGTTGTTATGTGAGAAGCTGCTTGACTCCCCTGTCAGTCACCACGTGTGGGGAAAATAAGGCATGTAATTGTACAACAGTTTTATGCTGCTTGACAACTAAGTCACTCTGGTGATGATAAAGCATAAGACTTTTCCACACTGCTTGTTTGCTTTGTTACTACCAGAGATGAATTCATGTTAATGCCTTTTAAGAACCCTCTAAAAATAATTAATAAAACTGGTAGTTCTTTTTTAAATGGCTGTCAAAGGCAACAGTGTTGTTAATACAGTTTTTATTAATATTATTAACATATTTTTTTGAGGTAAAATCATTACTTCAACTTAATGATTTAAATTAGTTGGCAAAGCTACATTTCTAATTTTCATTTAATATTATTTATTATTTAACAAAAAAAGTTTTTAACCGTTTTAGTTTTGTTATAGTTAACAATAACACTGATGGAGAAAGATGGTTTTTTACAGCTAAAAGAAGCTAATAGGTCCACGCTAACTTCTCCCTGTCTGTTACTATAAAAGTTCAATGTCCAAATAAAACTCCTTCCAAAAGTTTGCGCACAAGATAAATATACTCATAATTTGCATGAACAAGAAATAGCATAAATGCAGTTTTATTTTTAAACCGTTTTATTCATTCTTTTTCCAATTGTTCCTCCCTTTCAGAGAAATATGATTACGTTGGCCGTTTGTTGAAGCCAGGAGATGAGCCGTCTGAGTACACAGATGAAGAGGACATGAAGGATCATCAAAAACACGAATGATCTGCTGAAACATCACAGCAGCTGAAGGCCAGGACTGAGAAGGCCACCATCCAGAATAGTTAAACCCCAGCAAGAAACCCCCTCAGAATCTGCCCTTTGCCTTGGTTGTACTGTATCCCCACTACTGCTCCACCACAGAGATAAACGTGTCTGTCTAAAAGCCCCCTGCTGTTCTGACTGTTCTTCTTCCAAACAGACCAATAGCCTGTCAGAGTTTCCTGTACTCTTCTTGTCTGTTCTTGATACCTTCTCCTTAATCCAGCTCCTTGTCCCCTCGATCTTCCTGTCCCACCCAATCACTCAGTTTACACCGTAAATACCATCAAACACTACTTTAATACCATAAGTCACCAGTCCTACATCCTAAATCATCATTCATACTATAAACCCTAAACCCTACAGTCCAATGGAAAGTGAAACGCACCCGAGGCTTTTGGCATCCTGCACATTTGCGTGTTCAGACTTCGGATTGACAATTTGAAGAGATAAATAAAAAGGAAGAAGGACAAAACGCTGAATACACCTACATGTTTACTCACTTGATTTTCTTTGGGGGACTTCACCGTTAATAACCTCAAAGGTCAAATACATAGAATGGGGCAGATGCCTGGAGTTCAGTACACAACAGGTTAAAAAAACGCAACCGGGGTCTCTTTTGATTCTCCTCCCCCTGATTAAAGTGATATTTTTTGTTGTTGTTTTAGTGCATCAACACTTCTCAAGCATCTAAATCTCATGCTTATTCGTTGACTCTGAGAACGTTGTCATTTTAAATCAAAGTATGTCGAATGGATATGGTAACCAATCCAAAAGCCAGATTGTCTACCATCAGCCAATCAATCCAAAGGTTGGGAGGGTCTGGGGTGGGTGGGCGCTCTTAGCTATTTTTGTATTGTGTGCACCACTCTAGTGTGTAGCAATTTTTGTCACAATGTGATTGTACATCATTCAGGATGGGAAATGTTTGTGTGTGTGGGGGGGGGCATCCATTAGCATTCTCACCATAAAACGTGTTTTATTTGATCTGTGTAAATCTAAACAGCTGGTTGGGATGCAAAGGGAAGATCAGTTCGGTAGTTTGGATCAGCTTGTCTGCTCTTCGGTCATCAGAACTCTCCCTGTCAGCGTAGTTATTGTGCCTTATTTCCGTTTAATTCTACTTCAGAATAGTCAAAGAGATGAAGGTATGAAAACTAGAGGGAAAAAATGCAAAGATTAAACATGTTCTGCTCTGCCCTTTTCACAATATTTACTCTTAGAAGGTTTTTCAAAAGCCAAGGCATATTTCCCCTCCATTTCCTCGGTTCATACGAGGCGTGCTCGTGTCTGTGAGGGAATCCCACACAGGAGGCTCGACCATTATTGTGACCTTGTATATAGACTTTATGAGCTATTTCAGTGTTACTGCCATATCTGCGCTGTTATTAAACTCCATGCACTGCTGTGTTGTACTGGCCAAAAGATCCATTGCTCTTTCCCCATTTCCATCTTTTTTCCACCTTTTTGTTTTCGATGCTGAGTTTATTTTTAATTGTGGGTAACTTGCAAATCCACCCTTAAGTGTTATATTTTGTTTTTGTTTTCTGGAGAGGGGAACTATGAGCTTGGAAGGATATTTTGTCTTGCTGAGGGGAGGGGGATGAGGCGAAATTCAAAAATTGTGGATTCTGTAAATATGTGTATCATTTTATTAAAGCATGTGCAGCAAACAGTGAGGTAATGCTGGCTCTCACGTCATGTATTTAAATGGAGTTTGCAAGGATGTGTGCGCGTGTGTGCTGGTTGGGGGGGGGGGGGCGTGAATGTGTTGTTGCAGAAATAAATACATTTGGTTAATAACTACTGTTATCCTCTGCCCCTCTGTTGTGTCGTTTTATGTGGAAAAAATAGGCATTGTCTCTCACAAAGGGTATTTTTTCAAATAAAACAACTATGAAAGTGGAAGCAGAGCCTGTGACAACTGAAATGTAAGATGTGTCGAGAAACCACTAGGATGATTTACCTTTATGGATTGTGTCATTCTACCACTGTTTGTACTGGGAGTTTTGGACTAGTTAAAAGTTTGCACTTCCATACAGCATTTAGCTGGGAATGATGTGGTGAAGGGATAAGGGAGGAAATTTGTGGTTGGTTGAGGTATGTCATGCTCCAGTTATAAATACTGAGAGTGCATAGGCAAAAAAATGTAGCATGGATAGAGTAATAGCAATAGTTTGTCAATTTTTTTATTGGACTTGCAGACTTATAATTTGAAGCATGATATAGCAGTGTGAAATGTCACACAATCTTATTAGAGCTGAAAAAAGTTATATATTATAAAAGGGTACATCAAACTTTGGTGTGGACACACTTACCCATTGCTAATGCTATGTTATTAGTGTTGTCTTCCTACTATAAATGATCACTTTCTGGGAGATGATTTCATTAAGGACTTGGGTTATTAAACAAAGATGACAAAACAAAACCTCTCAGTGATTGAAGTTGTTCGGCGTTAACCACCAGATGTCACTGAAACCATAATCTGAGGTATGTACCAATGATGGGATGTCCGAGTCATTTCCGTGAATCGGTTAATGCCGAAAAGCCAAAAAAGAAATTCCCAGGAAGAATTATTTTACAAAAAACATCAAAATATTTGTCTTAAACTCTCAGACCATCCACTCTGGAACAATCTGGTTGATGCTGTTAGGTAGACATCAGTGTTTCCATCATCCATCAGCGTCTGAGAAACGTTTGATCCCTGGCCACTTTAAAATCCTTCCTCTGTGATAAATCTTTCATTGTAGTGATTTTCAAACACATCAGGATTTGTGATCAATGAAAATAAAATCCTGACCTTCTAAAAACTAAACAGTTTAGAAATAATATGCATTTATTGAGTAAAAAAAAAAAATATATATATATATATATATATATATATATATATATATGAGCCCACCATTATGTGTGTATGTGATTGTGAAAGAATGACTTGTGTTATTGTATGTGTGTTTTGGAATCGTTGGGGTTTTGTGATGATGTGAATGTGAGTGTGTGTGTGTGTGTGAATGCATCTCATGCTCTGTGCATGGAATTATGTGGAAATGTTAATTATTTTTTTAAATTTTTGTTACACATTTTACACATAATTTTATTAGATTTTACCCATAATGTTTTTAATTATTAAGGTACGTTTCTGTTTTATTAAGGACTTAGAATAAGTGTAATTTTTGCCTGAATTCATGAGGAAAAGATTCATATGTTGACACCAGTATGCATTCAATTCAATTCAATTCAAGTTTATTTGAATAGTGCTTTTTACAATTCGAATCGTTACAAAACAACTTTACAGAAAATTATGTTTCTACAATATTTAGTAGTAGCTTATGGTGGTGACTGTCAGTTTGTGCACGTTTGACAGGATTTTTAGAAAAAATTAATACAAGACGTAGTCAGCTAGACGATGAACATTATTAATATTATTAATTAATAATTGTTATATGATGCAGTCACACTTGTAGCAATAATTGTTAGTTCTTTTTGTTGATTCAGGGTTAGCATCATCTGAGGTCCTCTGAGGGTCAGCATCATCTCTTCTCAGGTGTTCTGGGTCCAGACTGGAGCTTGTGTAAATCCTAGTGACCCCGTGGCATAAACAAAGAAACAAAATAAAGACATCATTAGCATAGCTGCTGATCCAACAAACTAAAATTAGTTTAACCCAAGCTAATGAATAAAAATGCACATTTCATCAGATGCAACAACACTCACAATTTAAGAGAAACATTATTCGAATGCTTGGTGAAAGAGATGTGTTTTTAATCTAGATTTGAAAAGAGAGAGTGTGTCTGATCCCCGAATATTATCAGGAAGGCTATTCCAGAGTTTGGAGCCAATGTGAAAAGCTCTACCTTTAGTGGACTTTGCTATCCTAGGAATGACCAAAAGTCCAGCGTTTTGTGACCTTAGGGTGCGTGATGGGTTGTAACGTGGTAGAAGGCTAGTTAGGTACGCTGGAGCTAAACCATTTAGGGCCTTATAGTAACGATAATTTGTAACTGATATGGAACTTAATAGGTAGCCAGTGCAGAGACTGTAAAATTGGGGTAATATGATCATATTTTCTTGACCTCGTAAGGACTCTAGCTGCCGCATTTTGGACTACCTGTAGCTTGTTTATTGACGAAGCAGGACAACCACCTAGAAGTGCATTACAATAGTCCAGTCTAGAGGTCATGAATGCATGAACTAGCTTTTCTGCATCAGAAACAGATAACATGTTTCGTAGCTTGGCAATGTTTCTAAGATGGAAGAATGCAATTTTTGTAACATTGGAAATATAATTTTCAAAAGACAAATTTGCTTTCTAATACGACACCCAGATTTCTGACTGTAGAGGAAGTAACAGTACATCCGTCTAGTTGCAAATTGTAATCTACAAGATTCTGTGTAGTTTTTTTTTGGTCTTATCCGGATTTAATTGGAGAAAATTATTTGTCATCCAATCTTTTACATTTTTAACACACAACATGTATATTGAAAATAGAAGGGGACCTAGGACGGATCCTTGTGGCACTCCATATTTTACTGATGATAAATGAGATGACACCCCACATAAGTAAACAAAATGGTAGCGATCAGACAGGTAGGATCTAAACCATCTTAGAGCCTGCCCTTGAATACCTGTATACTTTTGTAATCGATCTATGAGTATGTCATGATCTATGGGGTCGAACGCAGCACTAGATCAAGTAAGACTAGAAATGAGATGCAGCCTTGATCTGACGCAAGGAGCAGGTCATTTGTAATTTTAACAAGTGCAGTTTCTGTGCTATGGTGGGGCCTGAAACCTGACTGAAATTCTTCATACAGATCATTTTTATGCAGGAAGGTGCTCAATTGAGCAGACACAACTTTTTCTAAAATCTTTGACATAAATGGAAGATTTGAAATAGGCCTATAATTTGCCAGTACACTAGGATCTAGTTTTGGTTTCTTAATAAGAGGCTTGATAACCGCCAGCTTAAATGGTTTTGGGACGCGACCTAAAGATAACGACGAGTTAATGATATTGAGAAGAAGTTCTTCGGCTACAATAAGTTTATTTAGCTCTTCCTGTCCTATGGTTGTAAAGCACTGCAGTTTATCTTTGGTTGCGATGGATGAAACTTAAGAGTTAGACGCTGTAGAATCTAATATATAATAGGTAATTTGTTAATTTAGCCACTGTGCTAAATAAAAACCTTGGATTGTTTTGGTTATTTTCTATGAGTTTGTGTATATGCTCTGCCCTAGCAGTTTTTAGAGCCTGTCTATAGCTGGACATACTGTTTTTCCATGCAATTCTAAAAACTGCCAAGTAATTTTTACTCCATTTGCGTTCAAGACTACAAGCTTCTTTCTTGAGAGAGTGAGTATTACTGTTATACCATGGCACAGTATGTTTTTCTCTAACCTTTTTCAATTTGATGGGGGCAACAGTTTCTAATGTATTACAGAAAATAGTGCCCATGTTGTCAGTCATTTCGTCTAATTCATGTGTATTTTTGGGTACAGATAGTAGTTAGATAGATCAGGCAGGTTATTTGCGAATCTTTCTTTGGTGGCTGGAACAATAGTTAATATCAGTTATACGTAGCATGCAGGATACAAGGAAATGGTCTGTAATATCATCACTTTGAGATACAATATCTATAGCAGTAAGATCGATTCCATGAGATATAATTAAATCTAGTGTATGATTAAAACGATGAGTGGGCCCGGTGACATTTTGCCTGACTCCAAAAGAGTTTATTAGGTCAGTATGTGCATGTTTTGCTTAACCAAAAATCTGATAGTCATGTGCTGATGTTATTTATAATACCTTTAGCATTGCATTCCTCCTGGAGAAATATAGTGCATGTAATACTTTTATATAACAAAGTTGTGTTAAAATGATCAAAAGTGACCGTAAACCATTAAAACAGAAATCTGGTGATACTGGAGTCAGTGTTTAGTTCCAGGTCAGAAAAGGAGATGCTGAAACTCATTGGACTGATGAACTCTATGAGGGTCATTGACGGCCATGACAAAGTGACAGCTTTCGATCTTTCTAACTTCATGGCCGTCATAGTTCTGGGAGGTGAGTATAAATGTTGTTTCGACTCTTTCCTTATGAAATATGAATAGAATTATTTTAGATAAATATAAAAAATTCCTAAAATGTTTTAGAATATATGCAAGAAGTAGTAGGTTTGCTGGGTATGTTATTTTGGTATGTTTTGCAGGCTGCTCTTGTGCATTATTGTGAGAGCTGGCTAAAGAGTATCCTTCCTCCACTGTCACGGTGCTGGATCTCCCGGCTGTGGTCCAAACCACTCAGCAGCATTTCGACCAGCAAGAGGACACCATCTGTTTCCAAGAGGGTGCGTAATGACTAATGACACATTGTAACATTCTTAATGGTTCACATTTGACTGGTTCTCTGTCCTTCTGAACTTGTCGAAAACAACAAGCTGTCTAATGGCTGCCCTAACCACAGAATATTTTATGTGTGTGTTTTTTTTTACAAGCGTTAATGAAAACTGAAACTAAATAAAAAATACGGTATCTAATTGTTTTATAGATCAGAATTGCCATTATGATTTTTTTTCTTATTTATTTTTCTTAAAGTCGCATTTATTTAGAACCAAGAAAAAACATTACCTTCTACAGCCGCGAGGGGGCGCTCTGTGCTGCTCAGTGTAGGCTACAGGAGCAATGAGCAGTATAGAGCGCGCTCTCGTGGCTGTAGACGGTAATGTTTTCTCGGTTCATTCATCTTAGTTCATTTCTCTTGGTTCATGTCAAATTAATTTTGATAAATAAGTCGCACCTGACTATAAGTCGCAGGACCAGCCAAACTATGAAAAAAGGTGTGACTTATAGTCCGGAAAATACGGTATATGTCATTTTGTATTTGTATGGGACTTTTTTTGAAGGAGAAATCCCTCCTGCAGACTTATACATTCTGGCACGGATCATTTATGACTGGAAGGAGGAAAGAAAAAGTTCCAACTATTGAAGAAGATTCATACAGCATGTCATCCAGGTGGGAACAGATTTCATTAACTGGTCAATAATATCAATAAGTGGCCCGAGAATGATCTAACTCTTTTCATCTTCATCATCTCTATCTAGGTGGAGGCGTTCTGATCGCAGATGCACTGTTGTTTGAGAACCGCTGCGGTCCAGCTGTGGTTCAGATGTTTTCTCTGAACCTGCTGGTCCAGTCTAGCCTCTCATTATAAACATCTGCTTACCGAAGCAGGATTCAGAGAAGGTCTGTCAGACTAGAAAATGCTATTTTGGCACTCAAATGAATATGCACACATGTATTCATGTAAGCATTGTCAGTAATCAGAACCCTTCTGCCGTATCTGCAGACACGGGAGTAATCATATTCATGCACATGTCAGACATCTGTTGTTCCACCTTGGCCTTGTTTTGTTAAGTTATAAAGCATTTTATTTCTCCATCAGAGAATGAGCCCACTCCTGATCCTTATGATTCCTTCAAAAGGCTGTTTTAGCATCAATTCGTTTTAGTTATTTGTGAACTTGGCTCCTGAGGCCTACCAGATGTAGTCTGGCCAGTGGTGTGTCAAAATAAACTCCTCCCTCGTTCTCACCTTGTGTATCTAGGTTGTCTTGACAATTGGTTAAGTATGACCCCTTGTGGTTATTGGTTGAACTAACAGTCCAAAAAAAAGTAGTTGATTTTTAAATAAAGAAAAATTTAATATCAATTCCTGGCTTCATTTCATTTCAAAAATATGATTTTTCAAATCTAATAATCCTAATACAGTTCATTTACCATCCTTCTAAAAAAATGGCTCTTGATTTTTTTCTATTGTTTGTGTACTTGTTTTTTTTTTTTTGTAAATACCTTGCACCACCCTTGACGTTGTGCCACACATTTATACTTGTCCACTGAGAAAAAAAATCCTATAAAAGGAAACAATGACCAAAATATTTTGTTGTGAGGTCACCTCAATGGGATTTCCAGCTTTTGTATTTTGCACCTGTCATCAAAGGTTCAAGATGTTCATGATGCATCTCAGCTGTTTACAAACAAGTAAACAACTGAAATGGATTCGTATTTTCGTAACTGAGATTATTTAAACTGGACTGATATTTCAAATGCATTACATATTTGATATGTACTTCTGATAAGTAGTTGTGATGAATAATAATACATCTTTATTTACAGAGGTTTCCTATTGATTCGTATTAAATAATGAGTAGCTTTTAACCTGAGCTTTACAAAACAAATCCCTGTCATCGTCTCCAAAACAGATGTGGATGTCAGGGAGCAGCGAAATGGAAGTGATATAGTGATAATCATGTTCTGGCGTGAGCGCGCACGGGCATTAGCTCCCCCTGCAGGTGGACGAGGAGCAGCAGCGGCGCGCATACGTAACCTGCATGTGTTTGTGTGTGGGGTGGAGGAGAGGAGAGGAGAAACGAGACTCAAACTCTGAGAAAGCGCCACATAGAAACACCAGCGCAGGATCAGCAAGATCTTCCTATGAAGGTACACTAAATTTTCTTGGTGTGCTGTAGCATACATGTTTTAAAGGCAGGGACGTTCAAGTGCTTTCCAGGATTTCTGCGAGCTCTTCATGCAGATGGTCCGGTGCAAATGTAGCACGTAATTAAAATGGCGCCAAAGATTAAGTTGAGAAACAGCAGACGCTGCCCTAAATAAATGTTTACATGTATTTGACCTCTGTATTAATTTCTATAAGCTCCTGGTTTGGTTTGCTTTAATATTTGTTAGTTACTTTGAAATCGCGTAGCTGCTAGCCGTGCGCGCGCGCGCCGTGTGTGTCAAAGCGTCATGTCGTAAGTTCGGCGCGCGCGTCCTGGCCTGAATGTGCGCCTTATCTTATTTAACCCAAAGGTTTTGGTAGCGAACCGACAAATGTCATCAAACGCATGCCCATGTTTTTGCAGTTTAAGTGAATATATGAATTTTTGTTATGTTTAGAGAGTAAAACATTCCCCGTGCCACGGTCTGGGTTGGTCCGGATTCAGCGCTGCCGTGATATTGGGATAAATAGCGTTAGACATTATTAATATTTTATTTTATGTTTGCGTTAGAAGTTAAATCCGCCAAATCTATGTATTTGTGCAATAAAAAAATGTTTTCTGATCTACGTAGCTTTGTATGTTGGACTTGTATGTGTCGTGGTATTATAAATTGTTGTTTTTTTAAATATATCAAAGTGCAGCAGAGGTTGTGTATTAAAACACTGTAAAATTGATTTGGATTCAGTGGGGAAATTAATTATGAATAATAATAGTTTTGTTTTACTCTGGCATTAAAATGGACAGCTATGTGACGTCAAGGGGCGTGTTCTGCAAGTAGCGTCACGTGGAGCGTTAGCGCAGCGTGAGCTGCTGTTTGTTTATATGGAGCGAGACCATAGACCGTATGAGCGAGACGTCGAGTTTGGCCAGAAGTTTTTTTTATTGTAATTCAGTTGAAATTAGCAGAAAGTTATAAGATTTTGATGTTGTATCTTTAAATGTATTTAGAACCATATGTTTTTTGTTAAGTTTGGCATATCTAATCAGTTTTTTGAAAATCTGTGTTTGCTTTTGCTCAGTTAGTTGAGTAAATACTAATAAAAACACGAGGTCACTCGTCCTCTTCGTGTGGTGGTGTTCTGTAATGGAAAAATAGTTAGGCTTTAATCATTTTAAGTCGTTGAATATTCGCCACATGATAAAAAACAGTATATAAGGATTGTTTATAATTTTCCCAGCGTGAGTGCGTTGCACAGAAAATTGGAGTTTGCTAATTTTCAACACGGTGCCCTGGGTAATTTAAAAATCGGATTTTAATTTAATGTAAGTTACAGATGAAGCGGATAAGTTAATGGTATGTACACACAACTAGACTAGAGCAAAACAACCAACTTAAATGTTAAGATTTTACGTTTCACGAGCATTTCAGTCTACCATTGGTCGATTAAACAGATAGTCCCGCCTTTAGACCCACCGGATTGGTTGCCCCGATAATATTTTGCTGTGCTCAATCAAGCAGCAGCGGTTAAAAAGCTGGTTAGAAGTCTAGTTGGCATACCGCAAAAACTACTGGGCATGCGCACATCAATATAGCGTAATTTTTCTTACACCGTACAACGTTAATTACTATTTTTACCTTCTTGTAAGGGATTGGTGTAGACGTTAATAATTTTTGCTGTTAGCAAATTTCTAACAACAACAACAACGGTTGAATAGCTCCGCGTTTTTGAGTCTACGAATTACTTCTAAATTGATTCTGCATATTAAACTCGAATAGAAGGACTAAGTTTTATAAAGTATAATATTAAGTAACTTAACGTAGTTTTTAAGTTGAGTTAGGCTTGTAAAGTCTTCTTGAACGCTGAATCTGTGTCTTCTGGCTTTAGTCAAGCTGTGGCTGGTTGGGGGAAAGCAGTGCACTCAGCAGTCATTTAGATTCCTGCATCACTTGAAGGCCACGGCAGCTGATGATGAAGCGAAGCCGTGTCCCAAGCACCAGTGAGGACTCGGATAATGGAAGTAAGACAGACAAACACTTTATTTTCTAGTGCCAACTTGCCTCGAGCAATCTAAAATAGCCTTTCTGGTAACACTGAAGTTGCATGTTATTAAAGTCACCGTGAAATCCAGATTGGACCGTTCTTATTTTTGCAATATGTTTATTGTAAATTATCTGCCCACATCATTATTATTATTATTTTAATACATGTGTCACAAGCCATCTCTTTATGCATAACTATTACTGCCATTTTTTAAAACTAATATAACCGTTAATAACATATTGTCTATATATATATATATATATATATATATATATATATATATATATCATAACACTAACCATTAGTGCTGCTAATAACATGAATATCCCTCTTTCTCAGAATCTTCAGCACAACACATTGCATGCATTTGTTACTGTCTCTTTCAGGTAACTCCACATCCTGCTCTCAGCATTCCAAGTCAAAGCACAGGAAACAGAATGGAAAAAGACCCTCAGAGGTACACAGATCTGCCTTCACACTCCGAACCACCTCACATACGACCTTAACAGGCTAAAAGATAATGTGGTAGATTTTTGTCACACATCTTTTGATGCATATTCCGATAGTCACCCCCCCCCCTTTTCTTTCTCCTCCAGGTGTTCAGGACAGACCTGATCACTGCTATGAAGCTGCATGATTCATACCAGCTGAATTCAGAGGATTATTATGAGCTGGCAGATCCCTGGCGGCAGGAGTGGGAGAAAGGGGTTCAAGTCCCTGTTAGTCCCAACTCCATACCGCAGTGTATAGTGCGGTATGAGTTGTATTTTTTTTTTTAACAAGTCAAATTATTCTTCTTTAATGGATGCCATTGATTTATTCCTGTTTTCTTTTTTCCCTGCAGCACTGTAGCTGAGAAATCCCCCGCTCCTCTGTTCATCAGGCCGAAGAAGCTGATTCGCTCATCTGAGTCATCGATGCTGGGATACGTGGGTATTCAGACGCTGGCTGATGGCATGTGTCGTTATGACCTGAATGAGGAGGACGTCGCTTGGCTGCAGATTGCTAACGAGGAATTCAGTAAGATGGGTGAGCAGATACAGTCAGAGTTTTCATTTGACCCATTATGCACTCAAATTTCTTACACTGTTGGAACAAATGTTACGTGTGACTAACTGATTTGCTTGTAGGCATGCAACTCCTGGATGAGCTGACAATGGAGCGGGTCATGGAGGAGTTTGAGCACCGTTGCTATGACAACATGAGCCACGCCATGGAAACGGAGGAGGGGCTTGGCATAGAGTACGATGAAGACGTGGTGTGTGACGTCTGTCAGTCCCCTGACGGCGAGGATGGCAATGAAATGGTGTTCTGTGACAAGTGCAACATCTGTGTGCATCAGGTGTGTATGTGTTTGTGCAAGCACATATATGTATAACATTATATAACAATGTACCTCCCCACAGGCATGTTACGGTATACTGAAGGTTCCCGACGGCAGCTGGCTTTGTCGTACCTGCGCACTGGGCATCTTTCCAAAATGTCATCTGTGTCCTAAAACAGGAGGGGCCATGAAACCCACTCGCAGTGGCACCAAGTGGGTTCACGTCAGCTGTGCCCTCTGGATACCAGAAGTAAGGATGCATGCAAAACTTAAGACTTATAAAGTCATTTTGTTAAGAGTAGTGTGTGAGCTCAGACTGGTTTTTGTTGTGTGCTCTTTACTTCTAGGTAAGCATTGGTAACCCTGAAAAGATGGAGCCTATCACTAATGTGTCCCATATACCCAGCAACAGATGGGCTCTAATATGCTGCCTGTGTAAAGAGAAAACAGGAGCTTGTATTCAGGTAAACAGTGCTGATGTCTAACTAATATACAGATCGTTAATGTCGTTCATTTAGATATTCAAAATCTTCCAGAGGGCCTAAAGTGCATTTTAAACCTGAATATTTTCTCTCAATTTGAGCTCTGGAGAATAAAATATCATCAACTGATACCATCAGTAATTTAAGGTTGAAGCACTTAGTTACCTTTCATAACCTTAATAAAAAATTGACACAATACAAAATACATAGTATTTCTGATTTTTTTTTTTAAATAATGTACATTCACATCGGTTGAGGTCATATCAGTATTATCATCACCTCATGGGGACCAACATGTTGAGATCACATGACTTCTCTGATATTTCCGTAATCCCCCTCAGGTATTGGATGCTTTCACTCTCGGAATAAATTAATAGTTGCTGACTGCCAAAAGTAGTTTTATTTATTCCGTTTGGTTTTTGCAAGATGCTGCATCCATGCTACTTGGTTTAAATGTAGAATTTTGTTAATAATAGTAGAATTATTAATAATAATTTAAACAAAATCAACTTCACATTTTCCCCATCTTTCTATTTCTTAATCCTGGCATTCTCTCTTTCAAAATCCCCCTAGTGTTCTGCCAAAAGTTGCCGTGTGGCATTCCATGTGACCTGCGGTCTGCAGTGTGGGTTGAAGATGAACACAATCCTCACAGAAGCAGATGAAGTCAAGTTTAAGTCTTTTTGTCCCAAGCACTCAGGAATGGACTGGAATGAGGAAGAGGGAGATGATGACAGGCCAGTGAAGGTCCAGACCAGCGAAGAGAGAGGGAGAAATAGAGGAGTGAACATCTCATCCTCTTCACAGCCCAGGCTAGCACAAAACCCAGAAGAAACCAGACTCAGTGAGCGTAAACTTCGAGTTCAGCAGTTGGAGGACGAGTTCTATCGCTTTGTCGCCGCTGATGAAGTCGCAGAGCACCTGCAGTTGCCCCTGGAAACTGTGGACTTCCTGTTCCAATACTGGAAATTGAAAAGGAAGGTGAACTTTAACCAGCCACTCATCATGCCGAAGAAAGAGGAGGAAGAAAGCCTTGCCCGTCGGGAACAGGAAGTGCTTTTGCGACGACTCCGCCTCTTCACGCATTTACGACAGGATCTAGAGAGGGTAAGTTTTGCAAAGCCATTCTGTAGCCACATTACCACTTGGCACAATATAAAGGAAGACAGCAGCCACCAGTCACAGCTCAAGACTGTTGAGCCTAAAGTATTCTTCAGTTTTTTTTACATACAGTCTAATGCACAGCTTTTCAAAGTAATACTCCATTTGATAGCTTTTGTGAACGCAGGCTCTCTAGAAAGCTTAAGCTTAGACCAGTGCTCTGTTTATCTCTGGAAGTTATAACCAATAAAAATGTCTTTGCACTTCTTTCATAACCCTCTCACACAAGCGCTTATCAATCGAATGCAATTTTCATGCGCATCTCGTCAGTAAAGCTGCTCCTGTGATTAGAAGTAGATCTCCAGCATGTGCTTTCAGATCAGGATTGCCAGGTTTTCAAAACAAATCCTGCCCACTTGCTTCTCAAAACTAGCCTCAAAACTAGCCCTGATAAAAATTGCGTCCCAGGGTTAAAATACACGTTTTTTTTTTGGTAGGGTTGCCTTGGTAAAATTCGCATTTCAGGGGCTAAACATCACGTTATTGGTATATATTGGTCCTCTCTGCCTTGTGCATATTAATCAAAATCATTAAACATGATAGAAAAAGGGCGAAACACCAAAGTTTCTGGCGCGAATTATTTTGTAATTTTAAGAGCAATAAACATATATTGCAATGTTAAGGAATTCATGTTTTTTCATTCAGATATGTAAATCAACATGTATAAATAGAATCGGTCTGAAAAAATTAATCGCTAGATTAATCGTTTAAAAAAATAATCGTTTATCCCAGCCCTAACCCGCGGACATGAAAAACAACTGCCGACTTGGCAACACTGGTTGGCCTTTACTACACAGAGCCGTAGTTCACTGACAAGCTACACAAAATCGTGTTCAAAATCAGCAAATGGAATCGATTTTTGTAATCGATTTTGTGTAGCAAAGTTCAAATGATTTGCAATAGTCACTTTGTCGCGTCCATGACACGGTGTGACAACTGTTGCAGCGGCTGTAGACACTTTGTTAGTGAGTTGCAGATATTTCAGTGTGGGTTTTTGTGGATTAGTATGAAAATAACCATCGTCCAGTCATCAATTGTTGGATTCCTATAATTGTTTTGTTTTTTTTATTCAATATTGTTACTAAAAAACTGTTTTCTCAAGGTTTTAAATTACTGTCATCACTAACATTTGACAACGTTTCTGTCCCTGTGTCGTTCTGTCACGCCACAGTCATTACAACACCTGTATCTCTATCATTAGACCATAAAATATGTTGCTTGGCCAAACCCAAATAGAAAATACACACTAGCCCGTTTTTTCAAATAATAGGAGAGTCAAGACGTCAGAAGTGAAGGAATTAAAATTTATTTTATGGAAATGTAATATAACTCTCTGTGAACTCCAGCTGCAAGAATTTAAGATTGGGACCCTAAAAACTATTCCCACTACACAAAGGAAGTTTTAGACAAATAAACAATTTTTACAGAGTAGGTAAGTCTTTAGATTATTATGTGCTATATTGCCACAGCTGCTGAGAGTATCTTTCATGTTTAGAAACTCCACACAATGGTTAGTTCACCCAAAAAATGAAAAACTGTTATTTATTAACCCTCATGTTGTTCCAAACCTGTTCATCTTCGAAACGCAAATGAAGATATTTTTCATATTCTCTTACTGTTTTTCCATTTAATCTCCATGCAATCGAATCACTCATTAAAAGTTGAAAAATATATTGAAAATGAATCAAGGGGTTTCAAATAAGAAACTATCGCTTTAAATAATGAACAGATTTCATTTAGGCCTTTGTTCATACATTAACATTGCACATGCATAGAGCAAATCAACTGTAAACAAAAGCTCAGTCATGCTTGCTTGACATGCAAGAACAAACCTTATCAAGAAAGATGAGAAAATATTAGAAATAACTTCATTTGTGTTCTCAAGATGAATGAATTAGGCTGAGTAAATTTATTTTCATTTTTGAGTGAATTATCACTTTGTTTTGTTTGTAGAATTCATATGTCTGTGTGTTCAGGTGCGTAATTTGACATACATGGTCAGTCGCCGGGAAAGAATTAAACGAACCTTGTGCCGAGTTCAAGAGCAGATCTTTCATCACCACATCCGGCTGCTCGAGCAGGGACGTGCCACTGGTCAGTATGATGCTCACTGCACTCACTTGAATGAGTATATTTCAAATATGAGAATATATACAATACAATATATATCTGTCTTGTCTGTATTCCGTTTATTTTTTTATTTTTTAAACCATTACCTTCTCTCCTGCTCAGGTATATCTTCTACTAGACGTTTGGAGGAGGCTATGTTTTACTTTCGGACAGCACCTCCTGTACCTGCATCCCCTCAGCCTTTGAAGGGTCACTGTGGCCACAACAGCGCCCTGGGCACCACTATTCAAAATCACGAGAATGGGAGCAACACCTATAGAGTCTCAAAGCATATCGAAGCAGACAAGCCTGCAAAGATGCCCAGATTGGAAAGCCTGGTCATGGACAATGTTCCCAGTACTGAGGTGGTTGATTCAGGCTCTGCAGGTTGTAAGACGGCAGCTTCAGCTATGGTGACACGTTCAGAGGGCAGACTGAGGGGCTGTGAATCTCATAGAAGAGATGAGGAGAGCGAGCGCCCCCTGGAGGACAGGAGGAGGAGGAGCAAGCTGTTGGAACAGGTGTCTATAAAAGACAAACTGAGACAGTCGAAGTCTATGGAGGACGCGGTGAAGAATGAGACTGATCATGACAACTTGGATGACAGATTACTGCTGTCTCACAGCAGAACCACTGCTAGTTCTGTAGTCACTGCTTCGACCACTTATAATGTATCACCGAGGAAGACCAACTCAAGCCATCATCAAGAAAAAATTGTGCCAAATGGAACAACTAGGCGGAATCTGAAAAACTGGGGCAGTTTCAGAATTCCTAAACGGAGTGAAAGAACGTCATCGGGGAAAGATGGACAGGACAGAAATGACATGGACCAAAATTCTTCCTTAATTTTTAATACAAGTCCCACCGCCACAACCTCCCCTCAAATTAGGACCCGGCTGCGGACAGGAAGTGAGAACCGAAGCCATCTGGAAGAGTCTGATCTAGGCCAATCAGAACAGGGTAAGAGGTGTCATGCTCAAAGACTTCGAAGCCCGATGACTAGACGTTACGGTTCAGATGTGATCCAACGTGGAGTTCTTGCATCATGAAGTGTCTAAATATATTATATTTCTCATTTTCATTTGCTCTTCAATGAAAGGTGAACAGGTGGAATATTTATTTTTCTATTCTGTAATTTCTGCTGTTGCTGAAACTATTTTTTTGAGTGTATGTCAAAAACATACGCAGAGAGGTGTCAAAGACCAAACGATTGGCTGATGACAAAGAAAAAAAGTCTTCTTAATGAATGAAACTTAAAATCAGGTTAAATTAACTGGCACAATTTTTAGATGAGTTATTAGCATTTATAACATATGTTACCAGCGTGAAACAAAGCCAGTACAGCCCAACTGTCTTAAGTTCCACAGAATTACTGCACTTAACTGTTTGAAAGAATATCATATCTGACCACAACTCTTACCAGTGTCCAGAATTTGGTTTTATTCACCCAAAAATAAAAACTTGATGTTTATCTATATGTGAATTTGTTTCTTCAGTAGAACACCAACAAACATTTTTAACTCTGACTCTTTCAGTCTGTCAATCATATAATGGATGTGAATGGGAATCATGGCTTTGAGAGTCAAAAAAACACAAACAAAACGCTGCAGCTCTTGACGATACATGGATGTGTAAAGACAAGAAAAAAATTGGTCTGTGCAAAAAAACCAAATGGTATTTATATCGTTTTTACCTCTGATTCACCGCAATGTATGAACTGTCCTGATCTCAGACTTATAAGTGCATTACCACCACCTATCTCTCGAATGCACCATTGACACTATCTACAGTCTCAGTTGGGAGTGTCAGTGGTCCACCTGAGAGATAGGTGGTGGTAATGCACTTATAAATTCAGCGATCCACCGTAATGCAAGAAGACGTGTCACGCAGGCTGTTGAGAACCACTCGGGACAGTTCAGACATTGTGCTGAAAAAGGTAAAAAAATATATATAAATACTTTTCAGTTTCTTGCACAGGGGTCATTCTACAGAAACGTCCACATTTGGTATGGCAAGATCTCTTAAAATTGATTTCTTTTTCTAACATTTAAACTTAGACCACATTATTAGATTACCCTTTGACTTTATGAGTACACATAAATTACAGCTTAATGATTTTTTATTTTTTGTGTGCATTTATTTAAAGACCGCATACACCATTTTTTGTCACTGGTGTTACCTTACTTCTTTAGCGATATTAAAGGTGTTTATGAAATATTTTTTAATTTTTTTTCAGCACATGCAGTCAGAGGTACAGAAAATTAATGATGATCTAAGTAATACGGTGATTATGTTTTATTTATTTTAATCAGGTTTGTTAAAAATGTGACTGAATGATGTTAGTTCAATTGCACAACCATGTATTTGCTATAACAATGAAAATATTTGAAAAAAAGGTTTTAAACAAGCAATAATACAATCATTTAAAGCTTAACTCTTAAGTGCAGCAGAATTCAATGAATTTAAAATGATCATTATGCCACATATGACAGATTTTATTTAATGTGAAAGAAAAAAAAAACAGTAACACCAGTGACACAACAAATCACCAGTGACATACATAACATATACAAATGACTCATTTCATAAGAACTGAAATCAAAGTTAGAAAAATATCATAGACAACATTTTAACTTAACATTTTAACTTCATTTCTTCACCATTTCATATCTTTGTTTCTAACCGATGATCTTGTCTTTCAGTTTCTCTATTTCCCTTTGTTTCCTTTGTGCATCTCTCCTACGTTGTCTCCTCCCTCGTTGTAGTTGTCTGTAAAGCAAAATATTTTCGTGAAAAAAGTTCTCACTCATTTAACCCTAGCTTGAGTGTGTGTGTGAGAGATAGAGAGAGTGTGTGTGTGTGAGAGTGAGCGAGAGAGAGTGCTCTTGTTTCTGTATCATATCAGGACACAACTCTGTATAATGACATGGGTATGACACAGGTATTACAAGGAGATGGTGACTTATGAGGACATAACCCATGTCCCCATTTTTCAAAACACTTATAAATCATACAGAATGAGATTTTTTGAGAAATGAAAAATGCACACAGTTTCCTGTGAGGGTTAGGGTTAGGGGTAGGGTTGGTGAATGGTGATAGAATATACAGTTTGTACAGTATAAAAACCATTACGCCTATGGGATGAACACACTTTACACAAAAACAAACGTGTGTGTGTGTGTGTGTGTGTGTGTGAGAGTGAGTATGAGTGTGTGTGCGAGAGTGTGTGTGTGTGTGTGAGAGAGAGAGAGAGAGAGAGTGTGTTTGTGAGTGAGTGTGAGTGTTTATGTGGAGGTACTGAATGCTATGCACTTTTATATCTCTTTCACCATTTATTTCTGTATTTGTAACAGTTCAGTTTGTACCTTGAAATGCTGGGTGATCTATCTGGTGATGATGGGGGGGGGGGGGGTGGTCAATGCTTCTGCTCTGACTCTTTGCCTGCATCTTTGCTGACGGGCCCTCCATGCCTTTCGCTCATATCTCTTCTCCCTTTCACTCAAATTACTTACTCTCTTTCTTTTTTGTGTGACAATGTCACGGACATAGCTCTGTTTCCTTTTCTGCAAATACTCTGCTCTGTGTTCAGGATCATCATCCCTACACTTTCTGTATAGTCGCTGTTTCTCAGCTGCGCTCAGTTTAGCTGTACCCTCAATTTAGAAATACCTGACCAAAGGAGGATTAACAATGACAAAGAAAAGTTAGAATCACAATTTTAGTGCTATTTTATGCAAAATAACTAAATGAATAGCTTTGAACAAAGTTTATCTATAAAAGGGAGTCACTGGTGTTACTGATCTTCACTGGTGTTACCCATAAGGAAGGTGACACCAGTGACAGTAACACCAGTGACAATTTTCATGAAAACTGCATTTTACAAAATGGCTGCTGCAAGGTATCAAACCACATGTTGTCAATCATGGTGTACTCACTAAATTAAGTAGTTTAATCCATTTGTATTCTAGTTTTTTACAATGCCCAAACAATAAAAGAGGTCATACCAGTGACTTCAACTAAAAGCTTCATATGAAATCATGAGATAAATGAGAAGATTTCTGATAATTGAAAAGAGACAGTGGACTTACCATGGGCTTCTCTTCATAGATCTCCAGAAAATTGGAAGAAGAAAGTCGAGTGATGTCATCAGCGTGATTGTTATTTCACAATAAGAGCTTTTTTGTTAAACGGTAACACCAGTGACACAACTCCAGGGGACCACTACTTTCATTATATATTTTATAATATTTATTTAGCATTTTGTTTTTTAATGTAATTTACATCATATATTTTATAGTTATGGACACATGGTTGTATTTTAAATGGAAGAAAACACTGTTTTTGACCTCAAAATAAAGCATTTTCCCTCTGTACATGACTGTGGGGACGAGCACTTCTGTGGTGCTTGGAATTCTAATTAATTAATAAAAATCAAATATTGCCACATTGATGGCTCAAGAAAGTGTAATTGTTCAAATTACATATTGTTTCATTTTTAAATATAAAAAAATTGTAAACCTAATGTGTTTTTCAAGTGTAATATTTCTGTAAAGGCTAGGGACAGAAAAATGGACATTTCTGTAGAATGACCCACAGACCAATCGTTTAATGTCTTTACACATCAATGTATCGTCACAAGCTGCAGGGTTTAATTTGGTTTTGTTTGTGTATGTTTTTATGACTCTCAAAGCTGTGATTCCCATTCACTTAGATTATATGACTGACAGACTGCAACGGTTCGAGTTAAATATCTTTATTTGTGTTTTACTGAAAAACAAAGTCACATACATCTTGGATGCCCTGGGGGTAAGCAGATAAAGATCAAATTTTCATTTTTGGGTGAACTGTACCTTTAAGACTTTTAAATTGATTTCTCAGTATTCTGCTAACTTAAATGGCCATCATGTTGTGTGTATGTGACTCGTGCCATACTTAAGTTGTGGCACCTTTTCCTTCTCAGGTAAAATCTTATATTTGTACGTAATTTATAGTATTATTTCTTGTTTTTCTTTCAAACAACCTTAGGGTGTAACAGGTTAATGGCCTTAAATGTACTCTCTTTGGTCTCGAAGTAATTCCTTTCCAGAAAAATACAAACAAAAAAATGATTAACTCTTCACTTAACCATAATCTTCAGCAATAGATGGACTCTGTAGATGCAGACAGACAAATCCACACTCAGTATGATGACATTATGACACATATAGTGAACGCCATTCGCAGTTCTGTTCAGGAAGGCTTTTAACAATCATTTACTTCCAGTATCCATTACTTTGAATTCATGTTTGCACTTGATATTAAACAACACAAGACACTATTATAGTTCTGATGAAGACACTGTTGCAATGAAAGGACTGATCTTCTTGACATGGTTGCCTTGGAGTAGTACTCAGTGTGTTCTTGCATTTTTCCTTTATAGCTGTAAATGTATATTCTCATGCAAAATGTGAGTTGATCTCCTTAAGAAAAAGTGAATCTTGTGCCTGAGTGTTTTCGTTGAGATGTTGCACTAGAACATTAGCCAGAAAGCTTGGTATAACTGTTCACAGAAATGTTTCTTTTTCTTTTATTCTTACGCAATACTTTAGTTTTGTTGCAGATTGTGAATAAATTTTCTTGAGGTTACTTCTGGAGATGTCTGGATTCCTTGAGAGGAAGGTTTTCTGCAGGTTTTCTATTTCAAACAAGGCATCAGATTAACAATTGGCAAACGATAGACATTGGCTTCTACAATTACTGTAAACCATATTTGGGAATCGTATTTCTTTTCATTGTTGACAAATTACAAAAGTGTTTTAGTTCACATTTGACGCTGTCATTATAGTGACTCAGAATGTTAAACACATTCCACATTTTAAATATTTGATTTGTGTATATATATATTTGAATAACTTTTAGAATAATGTTTATTAGAAGAAAAAAAATATATTTATGTCTAAAAACAAGCAGTGGTTCATCTTGGTTCATTTTAAATCTAACTGATAAATGATTCCAGATTCATTGATGTTTTCAGCTTAAAAGTCATTAATAGTTCTAAAAGATTCACTGAGTGAGTCTGATTCAAACTGCAAACCCACAAACAAGCAGAATTAAATATTTTCAATTGACTCCATAAAAACAACATTTGTGCATTGTGGTTGTTTCATGCAAGGAATTCCCAGCACATCTAAAGATGTAATAACCACTAGCTCACAAGAAACTCCATATATATGCAGTTTTCCCGACTCGTCAACAGCATTTTAGTCTGGACGCCTAAAATCGCTATCAATGTCAAGGTCATGGGTTTGAGTCCCAGGGACTGTATAAACACAAAATACATACTTTTTAATGCAAGCTAAGCTGTATAGGTTCAGCGTCTGTCAAATGCATAAATGTAAAGCATTTGTTTGAACTATCCTTTATGAGAGACTACACTATTTTAGTGCAAATGTCATGGTAATACACAAGTTGACGGGCATCATTAACATTTCTAACTGAATTCTAGCTCCTACCAATTCCATTTTTAAGAAAAGAGTTTCCAGCTCAAGGCAGTGAAATATGCTTTAAACTACATTTCATAACCAAATCCAATGCTAAAAATAAAACTATAATCATGTCAAGTGGTAGGACACATGTCTGAAGTGTTCCTCGGGGTCTCCATTATCATATACAGGCTTTTTGTTTTAGTTTTTTTTTTAGTTTTTTTAAAGTGGACTTTTATCAAAGTTCCATAAAATTAGAAATCACAGTTAGTGAATGTTCAGCTAATGGCAGGTGCTTAAACATGACCGGGCCTCTTCCATTGGTTCTTTGTTCATGTTGGTATGTTAGTATCTTCGCACTTGTAAGTCCAGATAATGTCTGCTATGTGTTATCTACTGATGGCTTGTCATGGGTCGTCACAATATTTGAGCCGCTGTTGGTGCTGAAATGCTCCCCATTACTCAGGTTCACATTTGCCAGGTCGACTCGAGGAATACGGTACCCGTTCTCTGAGGATGCGGTAGACTGCACAAAGCTTCCAGAGACTGAGCTCGCACCCACATTGCTCATGGCCAGGTTTGTGTTTGTGGTTGTTGAGGACACCTTCTTTCGTGGTTTGTTGGAGCCTCCAGAAAACATCCTGTTTGCATGAGTCCTCCTGTCAGATAAATGATTATAAAAATGAATTGATCAATAAAAATGTTTAAATGAAATTGAGGGGTAGCATACTGATGATCAGAATTTAGTGGCATAGCTATTGGATATTTAATTGTTCATGCTCATTTCCTCTGTTTACATTTAGAAAAAGCATTCACATTGCAAAACACTCATTTTAATATTGACATTTGTTTATTTATTGGCCATGACGAAAAAGGTGATCTCCCTATTAATAATGGTTCAAATACTGGTGCATAATTTAAATGATAAACAACATCAATCAACTCATTATGAAACAGCTATGAAGTCCTTCAGCCCTGAGAACATTTTTAAGTGTGTTCTTGTCCTCTAATAGTTTTGGAGAATGTAGGGTGAGCCTACTCTTGTATCTATTTTTAGGCCTCATTACAATGAAATTTGTCCTGCTGAGTCGAGATGGAAAAGGTGTTCATCTCATGGTATGCAACTCATTCATTAAGGTTCACATCAAAATGTTGCTATACCTGTTGTACGTCTTGAGGACAATCAGCAAAAATGTGAGAATGAGGATTATACCAATGACGATTACAGCTATCATGGCTCCTGAGCCTGTGAACACAATAAATAGGGAATGTTTTATTAGATATATAAGGGATTGGGAAGACCACACATTAACAAGGACACATTTAAAGTTAATTTGATCACAAATTGTGGAAAACGATAGTAGAATATGCAATACAAAATTGAATGTGAATTATTGAAAATATTTTGTAGAAACAGGTTCCAGGAAGTGAGTCGTTCAGAATGCGCATGCTTCTTGATTTCTAGCAAACGCATGGAGTACGACAGAAATAGAATCCAGTGTAGACAGAATCACAGATTACAATGGGTTCTATTTGCTTTTGCCATGTGGCATTACTTCATTTAATGTAAACAGGGTGTTAGACTTTTTTCGAATAAAGTACAGATCTGAAACTTACTCTGCGTGAGGATTTGTTCTCTAGACTTGGTGACGGCTGTGGTGTTCTGTGTGCTTGTGGACTGGGTCACGGATGCTGTGCCGGCTCTTTGCATCTTTAGATTTGTCCTGAAAAAAAAAAAAAAAAAGACAAGAAGGAAAAAAAGTTTAAACATACAATACCACCTTGATTTACAGATTTTAATAAAAATTCATAAAGAAGGAATGATTTAATATTGACATTTTACGCTACAACATCATTTTATGATCTCTTTCTTTCGTGCTGTGCCTTTAGCTCTAAAGATTTTGTAAAACTGTTTGCTTTGTACAAAACAAGATGCTAATTAGGTTGAATTGCTGTTTTGGGGAATTTAACCACATTGAATGCATGATTCATTATTATGTTTGCTGAACCACTAATTTGATTAGAGACATTTTTGTACATTGTAGTCTCAAAACGGTTGTAATATTTTATGGCTTTTAAGCAGTTCTGCTAGTTCTACATGGCTTATCCGGCAAGATTTCATTAGATTCGATTTCATGTCAGGTCTCCCGGTACTTGACAGAGTGATTGTGTTTAAATGGTTTAAGTCAATCTGTTGAAGAAAAAGCCTGAAAGGAGTATATCATTCCTCCATATATCTGTCAGCAAGAAATCTCACGCCCATCAACTTCCCTTTTTTTAATAGCTTATCTGTCATAATTTCAGCACAGTCAAAACACAGCACAGTCTCTCCAGCATGCTTCTGGGGATGAATTAGAGGCACGGTTCAAACAAGAAGAAGTTTGATTTACGTCAGGGGTTTTTACCTTGTGAACCTTCAGCCATGGTGCATTACCAATGCTCATCACAGCCTCAAAATTATACAGCTGCTGTTGGCTTTAGATTTCATTTACTGTTGAGTATCCTCAATGATACAATCAGAGCTGCTTCAAAAGAAAATGGCACTGGCTATAAAAAGCTTACACATGATTGCATCAAGATCCCCCCCAAATCACCAAGCCAAATGCATTCAAGTCCTGCAGACTCTCTCACTTTTAAACACACATGAAGTCTATTTTTCACCTGCTGGGTAAATATTCAAATAGACCAGCAACTACAAAACATGCAAAACCTCCAGTTTCATAACAGCTTCAGACATTCTGACAGCGTGGGCTTCACAGCAGCGGTCAGCTAGTCTGAACGAGTCAGTCTGTGAAAAATATGTTCACCAGTTTTCTTATTGTGTCAAACTTTGAACTGTGATGGACTTTGGAATGAATAAGAACCAAAAAAATTGTTTGTTTTGAGTTAATTTGGCTGGTCTGATTAAGATTAGATTTTATTTTATTGCTATCAGGTAATATTGGATATGACATGTATTTATCAACAGATGTACAGTATTGTTCAAAATAATAGCAGTACAATGTGACTAACCAGAATAATGAAGGTTTTTCGTATATTTTTTTATTGCTACGTGGCAAACAAGTTACCAGTAGGTTCAGTAGATTCTCAGAAAACAAATGAGACCCAGCATTCATGATATGCACGCTCTTAAGGCTGTGCAATTGGGCAATTAGTTGAATTAGTTGAAAGGGGTGTGTTCAAAAAAATAGCAGTGTGGCATTCAATCACTGAGGTCATCAATTTTGTGAAGAAACAGGTGTGAATCAGGTGGCCCCTATTTAAGGATGAAGCCAACACTTGTTGAACATGCATTTGAAAGCTGAGGAAAATGGGTCGTTCAAGACATTGTTCAGAAGAACAGCGTACTTTGATTAAAAAGTTGATTAGAGAGGGGAAAACCTATAAAGAGGTGCAAAAAATGATAGGCTGTTCAGCTAAAATGATCTCCAATGCCTTAAAATGGAGAGCAAAACCAGAGAGACGTGGAAGAAAACGAAAGACAACCATCAAAATGGATAGAAGAATAACCAGAATGGCAAAGGCTCAGCCAATGATCACCTCCAGGATGATCAAAGACAGTCTGGAGTTACCTGTAAGTACTGTGACAGTTAGAAGACGTCTGTGTGAAGCTAATCTATTTTCAAGAATCCCCCGCAAAGTCCCTCTGTTAAAAAAAAGGCATGTGCAGAAGAGGTTACAATTTGCCAAAGAACACATCAACTGGCCTAAAGAGAAATGGAGGAACATTTTGTGGACTGATGAGAGTAAAATTGTTCTTTTTGGGTCCAAGGGCCACAGGCAGTTTGTGAGACGACCCCCAAACTCTGAATTCAAGCCACAGTACACAGTGAAGACAGTGAAGCATGGAGGTGCAAGCATCATGATATGGGCATGTTTCTCCTACTATGGTGTTGGGCCTATTTATCGCATACCAGGGATCATGGATCAGTTTGCATATGTGAAAATACTTGAAGAGGTCATGTTGCCCTATGCTGAAGAGGACATGCCCTTGAAATGGTTGTTTCAACAAGACAATGACCCAAAACACACTAGTAAACGGGCAAAGTCTTGGTTCCAAACCAACAAAATTAATGTTATGGAGTGGCCAGCCCAATCTCCAGACCTTAATCCAATTGAGAACTTGTGGGGTGATATCAAAAATGCTGTTTCTGAAGCAAAACCAAGAAATGTGAATGAATTGTGGAATGTTGTTAAAGAATCATGGAGTGGAATAACAGCTGAGAGGTGCCACAAGTTGGTTGACTCCATGCCACACAGATGTCAAGCAGTTTTAAAAAACTGTGGTCATACAACTAAATATTAGTTTAGTGATTCACAGGATTGCTAAATCCCAGAAAAAAAAAAATGTTTGTACAAAATAGTTTTGAGTTTGTACAGTCAAAGGTAGACACTGCTATTTTTTTGAACACACCCCTTTCAACTAATTGCCCAATTGCACAGCCTTAAGAGCGTGCATATCATGAATGCTGGGTCTTGTTTGTTTTCTGACAATCTACTGAACCTACTGGTAACTTGTTTGCCACGTAGCAATAAAAAATATACTAAAAACCTTGATTATTCTGGTTAGTCACATTGTACTGCTATTATTTTGAACAATACTGTATCACCTTAAGGAAGCAGAAGTAAACTTAATCATCTAGATTTGAAACAAGAATAAAAATCTTTACTTTTGTGTCAAGCATTTAGGCCTTAATAACCTGCATTTACTCAGTTGCCAAGCTCATCTTTGTTATTTTCATCTAAAGTTTGTGAAACGGCCTCTTCCGATCCCAGACAGGCCATAATGTCTGAGGACTAGCTCTTATGAGTATTTCTGAATTGGTGCTGATGGAAAGAAAAATACAGCGCCTGTACCACCGAAGAACAGCAAATAGTTGTAAATTCTGTTGCCTGAGCTACAAGGTGAATCCCAGGTCATCAGTATGGAGCTCAGTTTCACACCACCATAAAACAGACCATAATACACTCTGAGGTTTCAAGTGTCAGCCTGTGCCACTTGATTTAATTTACAGCCATTTAAAACTCACAGATGAACAGAGCAGCTGAGACAGAACGAGACAAACCTTCAATCCTGCCAGAGCCACAAGTGTGCTAAATTCAACTCGGCTGAAAACAGAACACGAAGCTGATATATCATTGCACACAGAAATACAAATTCTAAATACTAACACAATAGCCTTTTACTCATATTTATCAATACCACCTTATTAACATAATAATTCAAAGAAAAAAGTATGAATTTTTCCATGAAAGCTGCCGTCTCTGGTTTAGAAACAAAATAAACAAATTGCGGAGAAATTACAATTCTAGAAAGCATTGACTGTGATCTTTCTCCCTCTCTCCCTTGAAGTGCTTTTTAATCACTTTGCTGCTGGCGAAATAAAGGTGTGGTCATAACTTGTTGCAAAAGTTACTGCTTACTCTATTACTTAAAACTGGCTCATAATTATATATTTATTCATTCAGTCATTTTAAATAAGCTGTTATGATTGCTTCTGATTAGAACGTAACGGCCAGTTTCTAATATAATGTAAATCCATCAATCTATCTTTAACTAAACGAGTTTCATAAACTTGTGTGTGTGTCACTGTTGCCGTTTTGGTGAAACAATCAATTACACAAGTATACATGTGATGGATTTGGGTTAAGATCATGGGTCAATATTTAAATGATTAGATCACAGGTGCGCTCACGTACGTCTGGCCTCTAGTGCACGTCACAGTCTTTCTATACACACCAGATCAGTCCTCAGTTTCCCGTGACTGAAACAATGGCTTATTCATCACTTTCTGCTACAGGTATGTGTCCGTCTGCAGCCTGACTCTTAAACGTGTCTCCCACTTCTTACACGCTCGCTAACAATAAAAACAACAACTTCGAAATACAGAGCACAACATTTCAACTAAATCTAAATGAAATCAACCTGATTGTTTACAGGAATCTTCTGTACTGTTCCTGAATGCCAGGAACACAATACGCATTCACTGCCCTGCCAGAGCTTTGTGTGCAATGTCAGTCTAAAATCAGATCAAAAGAAAGTGCAAAGGAAAGTTAAAAAGTTATTGTTCATCAGATTCTCCGAGGATGTACAAAACAGAACGTCTTCTTGGGTGCTCTCAATAAAAGGAAAAACAATTCTGCAAAAGTTCCTGCCAGGAACATTATTAGTTAAATATCTTCATCATAAGATCAGACAATAGTTAGAAACACAAAGGAAAAGGAAGGAAACTAACATCATGGCTTAACATCAGATATTATAAATCATAACATCATATACATTGTTCAGTATCAGGACTAAAATCTCAGGTGCTTCATGTGGTAGCTTCATTTTGAAACTTGGAAAATGACCAAAGTATGATAAAAATGGACTAAATCCACCAGAATAAGTTACATAACGCCAACAAAAGTCAATTTTAAGGATCTGATCAGGTATAAATTTCATCTTTCACTGCAAATGTTCACTTTTTACAGTGTTTCTGCCAAGACATTCTGACTGAGCTGAGTTTGTTTACTTCAGGCAATTGTATTTAAAAAATTTTTGTTGTAGAAACAATTCCATTTGGAAATTGCTAGTAAATTTCACTTACAATTTCCATGTAACTGCAAATAACATTGATGAATTTTGAAGTAGAAAGACATATTAGACATGGTATTGTATTGTACTGTATTGCACTGTAAAACGTCATAATATTTTCTTTACAACTTTCCTGTGTGGTTTGCACCTGTTTAGCTGTACAACAGAGAATAAGAAATAGCTACTTATCCAACCCGCTTTAAATATACACAATCTGTCCATCTTAATATCTTTCCTACACACCTGTAGGCATGCATCCAGGGACCCTCAGAGGTCCTAAGATTACAGGTGACGAATCACACACAAAATTGAAGGTGATAATGGGTATAGTTTGGTTGCATATTGGCTTACCTGTACGATGAGTTCCCTGTCGTGGAGTTCTCTCTCCACAGTATCGATTCTTCCACTCCCCCTCCTTCAGTCGACTGAAGTGAACATAGTCCACACACTCCTTCCCTCACACACACACACACACACGCTGCTGCTAACAGAGCTGGGACAGAAAAACAAAATGGAAAGCCCGTCTGAAATGAATCTGAACAGATGAAATGATTGAATGTTGACTTCAGGTGTGATTAAAAACTGAAGAAGTTGAAAGCAAGGGTTGGTTTCAGCCTTTGGCAGAGAGGTAGACACGGCATGCCGTTTCAGCTCTCTGGACTGAAAGCGGTAGCTGGTTTTTCAGGTCTGGCCTGGCCCCCAAGGCGTGCCACATTCACAACGCAGTTGACACACTCCGTTCTCAGTCGGTGCTCACCTTTAATTAAACACACATATACAAACGCACTGCATTTCTCATTGACTTTCTCTGTGACAAATAGTAGAAAATCATTACAAGATTAGCACTCGTGCTGTACCCATGCAAATCAAGGGCCACAGAGAGAGCTGATGTGGTTTACAGATGATTTCTTATCAGCCACATTAAAATATTCAATCAAATTCACTTCAAATACATCCTCAACACACACTCAGTTGCAAATGGATTTGAGCAGACTCCAGAACAACTGACATGTTGTGATTGACTTGCTTGATGAATATCCTTTTTTTGTGCATCATTTAAGTCAATTAACCTATTCTAATTCAATTTTCAGACAAGAAAAAAAGCAAATCACTTTTTATTTTGAAATGAAGTTTTTAAAATTGTGTTCACAAACTGTGAAATCAACTAACTTGCATTTAAATTCAATCATAATTTACATGAATATTACTAGAACCGCATAATTAGGATGAGTCACAGCTTGGTGTTTTCTGCAACTATTTCTTATCGAAAGCAACTTTTCAGAAAAGTGTATATTCTCCACCCTGACACACACACACACACACACACACCTGTTTTGTAACAGAAATGTGTCAATAGAAGAAAGGGGACGTTTGTTCTTCTCGAGGGATTCCTTCCTCTAAGGGATCTCATGACAGAGTTTCAATCATGGGTTTTCCAGTCGACCAGCCAGTGCAATGCCTCAGCGGGAATCAAGTTACCTGTGAAGAGCAAAAGGGTTTTCTCTCTTCTTTCCTCCTTTTTTTATTAATTTAATTAAAATTATTTTTTTTTTTGTGAGACCACTTTATGTTTTAGACACAGTGTATGATATAAGACATTTATTAACGTACATTCTATACACTACCCCCCCCCCTCCGGGACTTATCTGAGTAACTGAGTCCTATTTTCTTTCCAGGGAGTACCAGGGGAACGGCGGAGCGTGAAGAATATCTTTGCAAACCTTTATTTTTTGATGTTAATTAAATATACTCAGCACCATTATTCTCACCCTGATGATCTTCAATAGACTTGCATGCTTAAAACACTAATTAATAACTCACTCTTACTTAACCTGGTCTACAAATTATCTAGCATAGACTATCTGCTTTACACGTACACAAGATAAGTGCTGAAGTCAGGCTGTGTCCACTGGTCATCAGCAAACACATGACGAGCGTAGGTACACACTGCACACAGCAATCAGTCACTCATCTCAGATCATTACACATCCGGCCCCAAGATCAGACTGTTTACATAGTTTAAGCTATTTGTTCATACATATATATATATATATATATATATATATATATATATATATATATATATATATATATATATATATATATATTTGTGTGTGTGTGTTTAGTTTGATATTTTACAATGACAATTACAGATTTTAAATTAAATTAAATTCAAAATAATGCATTTAGCAAATGCTTTTATCCAAAGCAACTTACAGTGCATTCAGGCTATACATTTTTACCTATCACGTGTTCCTGGGGAATCAAACCCCCAACCTTGCGCTTTGATGCTCTACCCATTGAGCTACAGGAACACTAATTAATCATTTTAAGTGTGATTTGCAATGAAGTGTTCAAATAATTTCTGGGGCCATTTTATGTGATATTTATAATTGAATCACTCAATAATATTCATCCTCAGATTATACAGTATAAGTGATATGTGATCCAATCTTGAGTATTATCAGATACAAGGCAGAAAATGTTACCATTTCAGGCAGAACTAGTTCTATACATCTTGTTCAAAGCTATTAGATGTGATTCACAAGCTATTTATTATTTCCCTCAAAGAATAATTCCCAACAGGACATGTGAGAGCGTGTATAACTATTATCTTTGTATCAGTATTTGTATCCCAGGAGACTGGGCTGGGATCTCCTCACTGACAGGTAAAAACAAAAATCAGGTGTGTCCCATTTCCCCTGGCGAGGAACCTACATTTATTGTCAGATAAAGAAAAAGTGGATAGTGGAAAGAAGGCTGAGACAGTTAACCCTCCTTGGGTTTTTTTTTTTTTTTTTTTAAAGGCATAAACAGTCAATAATTACAACTGAGATATTTATAAAGCCTGGCACGATCTGAATTTGAAATTCTTTTTACATTAATGAGGTAAAAAGTAATATTTCACATGGACGATGTCTATTCAGAATGAATGTTTTTGCCCACGCCTGACCACTCCTTCACAGATGGAATGAGGAAAAGGACACACATGCACACAGTTTTGTAAATATAACCTGGTTTTAATTTATGATTAATGAAATATGGGTCCAATAAACGTTGTTCACACCCTTAACGGTACTGAATCATAATGGACTTAACGCACATTTGAGAGGTACTTGACGTGGTTGAAATAAACACATTACAACACTTTTTTTCTTTTTTTTTTTTAAGAATCAGTCTATATATATCTTTATTTATATATTTATATGCAAATGAGAAATGAATAACAATCATATTTACACAAACAAAAGCAAGCTAAGAGTCAGAGAAGAGCTCTGCAAAAAAACTAAACAAAGGTTACACTATTTTAAGGTGTCCTTGTTACAGTGTAATTATACATACAGTATAAGTACTGAGTAAAATTAATTAACTACATGTACTTACTATATGGTTAGGGTTAGGATAACTCGCATGTAATTATGCATAGTTAATTGTTATTATATAACGTGTAACAAGGACACCTTAAAATAAAGTTACCAAAAAAAAAAAAGAAAAAAAAAAAGAAACCATACCATACAGGGACACAGACATATAACTGTAAATTATTGCTTCATGTTCATGGGTTATGAACTACAGTTACAGTACAAGACAATATCTATATCTAAACTGAACAGCAACAGTAATATCTGTATACTTCCTTAAAAAAAGAAAAGAAGAAACAAAATCATTTTACTGACACAAAGTAACTGCAACAACAGCCTCAAAGACAGTAAAAATAACAATACATTATGCTGCCAATGACAGGCTTATCTTACAAATTTGCTTGTTGTGTTCATATAGGTCACCTCTTCCTTTTGTCTTAAAGGCTAACACACACAAAACTCAAAGAGTCCAAAACATTTGTTCATGCTGGTTATCAATAACTCAAAAGAGCGTTGTTCACCATGTTTCTCGCCTTAACACCTGAAAACACAACAGGATGAAACGGGCAAGAGAAAAAGGGCTGCATTCAGAGTGAGATACAAACAGGAAAGACTGCATCTATGGAAAAGTCACAGCATGCAGAAGTACAAAATAAAAAAAGTTAAATTCTGATTGATTTGTTTTCTTTATTACGTTATTTGCTAAAGAAGTCGTTCATCGCTGCAGGATTGGCTTTTAAACAAAACACTTGAAATCTTTTTCTCACATGTAAGCACGGGAGCAAGGCAATTTATAAAGTCACATGAACATCACAGTTATTTCTTTTTAATGTGATTACATCATCATGATATCATATTTCAAAATATGACTGAATATTACTCAATATTTAACTTTTTTCTTTCTGTTCTTTTTTTGTGTGACTAAAATGTGACTTTTTTATAAGGCTAATTTAACCACCATCATGACAAACCTCTCTGCAATCCTCAATCCGATGGTCAAACATTGCATCCTACTTCACTGACTGTACATTATTACTAAAACACACTTTAAATGACATTTTCGTCCATCCATTTTCATCTGTTTTTAACATTCTGGTATGAATTAACACAGTGGAGGTTTATGAGTAAATAAGTAAGTGATGACAGAATTTTCATTTTTCTGTGATTTTTTTTATCTGTCAATGCAAAATACACAACTTAACAATTAACCTTGACATGACAGTAGTCAAGTGTTGACACAGTGGTTCTGGGCCAAGTCACTCGGCACACTGTTTTCATTTCCAAACCAACAGGTCAATGTAGATTCAGTAAATCTACAAAGATATGAATAACACTAAACATTCTCAGTGCTTAACAATACAAAGTGAGAAGCACACCAAACAGAGATGATGTAAAACCAAGACCCAAATCATGTGCTTTTTCCTAATTGTTTGTCTGGCCTGCAAGTGAATGATGCGCTATACAAGTACAAAATGTTGAACTTTACACCTGACAACTGTTTCTTCCCTTTCCAAGGCCACTCACTCTGAAAGACAGCGATCAGATATGCTTAAAGTTGCTTTAACATAGAGTGTAAAATACGCCAGTAAGCATGCAAAAATGTGTAGTATCAAATACACAGTAAGAATAATACACATCTAACTTATTAAACACCTTCTCGTCCAAACCAACATGACAGAAACACTTCAGGCGACACCTTCGTTCTTACCATTTCCATTAAACAACTCGTCATCCCATTCTAGCATGGTATGAACAGGCATAAATACACACGGGTCACAATCCCAGCGCGCCGCGCGGCACCTCTGCAGGTGTGCCAACCTGACCGTTATGGAGATAAACACGGACACGGCTGTCGAGAGAGAAACGGAGGAACAGAACAGGTCTGCTCCCTTTTTTAAAGCATTATTTTCTTTGATGATCATTTAAAGTGACAAACAGTAACAAAGTTTAAATGCAACCTACTTCTACGACTGTTAAAACAATTACTGCTCTTCTGTGATACAGTACAAAGACTCTAAATGAGGGAATGAAAGTGCTATGATTGTGAGAGGGGGGTTGCAAGCTCATCGGCCCCTGGCTGTCCCGTGAGGCAGCGGTGAGACAGTGTGTTCAGTCCATGAGTCCGGTTCAGAACACCACACGTCACCTGTGCACGGGGCACCCCTCCAAATCCATCCATTTCTTAGTTTCGCTTTTTTTGTTATTGAAATAAAGCTTGCCTCTCCCTGGATGAGAGAAAGAGACACAGAGAGAAAAACGTGTAAAATGTGCCAAAGGTTTTAGTTGTAGACTTTCGGGGGACCGTCAGGGCGTCGGGTCTGGACAATCTTGGTTTTTGGCCGGGCTTCTTCCTCTTCCTCATTTTCACTGTCACACACATGGACCACCACGCTAGGAGTGGACTCTGTACCCGCATGCAGCTCGTACTTCTCACCTTGAGAGACAGATAGAAGATGAAGAACTTTTGAATTTAACTGACACACTAAAAAACCATGCAGTTTGTTTCAGAACTCAAGACTTCCTTCCCAGCCAAATATGTCTGGAATTTAGCGATCAACTTTTTTTTTTTTTTTTTTTCATTGGTGTAATCCATTCTGTGGGTAGGACATTTTTAACTTGCCTGAAAACTCGTACAAATATTTTCCCGGACCTTCTACACACGTCATGTTTGCACTGTCTATTGAACCAAATGTTGACCTATTAAATACTGACAACAATCGCAAAAAATTGTTAAACAAGAACTACCCAAGAACAGGAGAAAGAAAAACTTTCTTTTCATTGCTTGGACAAACTGTACACCTAATGTAAACTATGATGTAATATTAACCCTAAAGCCATAGGAAAATTGTCTGTAATTAATAATAATAATAATAATAATAAATAATGCTATACAAAATTAATTTATGCCTCTAGTTCAACACGGGCTATATATAATAGTAATAAATCTATTATTAATAATAATATCTATCTATCTATCTATCTATCTATCTATCTATCTATCTATCTATCTATCTATCTATCTATCTATCTATCATTAACAACAATAATATACCCTTAAATGTAGAAATTCCATCTAACTAGTTACAATTATCCAGTGGGACAGACTTCACCTCCTTATTGATTTGATCCCATTTACGTCAAATAAACCTAATACTAAGCATGTTTTATCGTATGGACTTGTTGCTATAAGACAACTCTTATGAGCTTCAAAGAGCGTAACAGTCCAGGATTAAGTCATATCAAGCCAAATAACTTGATCCAGATATGAAGAATACTATTTTGTGTTATTGTTTTTGCCATCTCTTCTGCATCAGGTTGACATTATGTAAATTAATGTCCAGATAAATGTCCTCTCGCAAAGAAATAATATGATATTTGAAAGCCATTAAAATATTATAACTGTTTGTAAAAAAAGAGAGCACCACCATTGAGAACACACAAACACTTAGAAACAGAATGATATCCTAATAACGAGCTTTGTCATGGCAGGAAGTCAATGTGTGTGATGTGATGTGTACCAGCAGGGGGAGCAGACACACACACACACACGAGAGGAAAACCCTTTATCTGTTAACTGCTGCCACCCATTACAGTTCAGATTTAAACAAATTTTTATCGCATTTACACATTAGTTTATAACATATATTATCTTTTACAATTCAGCATCCTTTTAATAGCCTTCTTGCCACTTTAATTTATAATACAGTAGAGAGATTTCAGGAGATGGTGAAGAAGATGGGATATGCAGTCACATTTAAAAATTTATCAGTGTCATTGAATTTGAAATCAGGGATTATCAACATTTTCCAATTCTGGGACCCCCCCATATTCAATTCTTGAACTTCTCAGTAACACTGCATAATAGCTTTCATGAAAGCACAAATGAACACTAAATACAACTAGTCAATGAGGTTGATCGTATTTTAACATTCAATTTTAACATACCTGAAAATAGAAAAGAGTTATTTAAAAGTGTAATAATATTTCAATAGATCACCTTTTTTACTGTATCAAATAAATGCAGCCTCGGTCAAGACATTTTTTCAAATAAATAAAAAATTCTAACACTGATTCTCAGTTTATCATTACATATCCTAGATTCATTGCATCCAGTGCCTGACAGAAATGAACATTTTAAGATCTATATACACTCGAAATAAACCTATAGAAGACACTTACCACATTTGGGAAGTGATAAATATATAGATGTCCTTTAAGATCTTGTTATATTATATATTATCAGTTGACAGCAACCAGCATAACATAAATAAAAAAACAAATAAATAAACAAACAAAAAACACTCTTCACAAAAAAGCACAGGCACACTTTTTTAAGAAAATATAATAACTCCAAATGCTTTTGAGTCACTTTATCCACTGTTGGTTTGAAAATGAATGTTTGAGTCAGTGAGGATGGTTAGAGAACATACACTCAGCACAGCTTGTTTGTACGGATGGGAATAAGTGGCATATGCTTCTATGATGACTGTGTGTGTGTCTTGTACCTGGTCCCAGTTTGGCCACAGCACACAGCAGGTCGTAGTTGATCACTGGTGTGGCATCTTCACTCTGGCTCCATCCCACAGGAGGAGACGCAGGTGGAGAGATGAGGTACTGCTTGACAGGTTGAGGTGGGGCAAGGTATGTCTTGTCCACATCGTCCCCTGAGTTCTGCACCTGTGGCCAGAGAGAGAAAAGATGGGGTGGTAAAGCACAAAACAAGACTAAACAATAAAAGAAAAAACGGCTCTAAATTAAATACATCCAAAAACAGCACAGTTCAGTCCCAGATCTAATTGATTTGAAGGAATACTCTCACCATAGTCTGAAGGAAACAGGCTATTCTTTTACTTTTCAAAAGACACACGGTGTCCTAGATCATATCCGCACTTCCACACAGAGAAACACAAATACACAGAATCATTGAGAGGAGTCTGTCTGTGTGTTCTGAATAAAACACATGCAGGATATTTAAAAAATATTTTAAATTGTAGTAATATTTAATAAATCCAGCCTTAAAATGAGATTTCAAAGAATTCTTACTGACACCAAACATTTTGAACAGAATTGTATATTTCAGTCTGTATTGGAAATATATCTTTATAGCATTTGAATATAAGGCGTATGGACTAATTTAAGGATGTTTTGTGCTGTTTCGGAGTTTGACCGCTCCTGCATACAGGTTTGGACCAACATCTGGGTGAATTTGAATCAGAATTTGAATTTCTGAATGAACTATTCCTTTAATGAAGAATTAAACACAATAAAAAGTAAAAGACTGACCTGTGCGAAGTACAGTTTTAGTTTAGTGCCGTTGAAATCAGATTCATGGAGCTCAATGCGTGCACGCGCAGCAGCCTCTGGAGTGCTAAAGCTGATCCGAACTCTTCTGAAACTCTTGAACATCTGGAAGGTCGTCTGATCATCATAGATCCTGAACAGAGCCTCAAACCGCTCCTGAGGAGAATCACAAACAAAACACAATTCAGAACGGCTCTGGTTTCGCATGAAATAACTTTCATGATTCTGCAGATGTTTTTAGCATCTGTGTTATTATAAAACTAGCATTGTGCTCTCCTGTGCCCTAGAAGCATGGTGCTGATTTGGATGGCCTGAATAGAAGGGGGCAGTTGAAATATGAAGTGTGACCTTTACTGTGCTGATGGAGCAAATAAAGAGAGAACGGTGACAGGAAGCAAATAAAACAAAATGTTAATTCAAGGATACTAGAACAAGTTTATAGATTTACACCACACATCATCTATATTCATTATACTGATGTGATAAATTGGTGTGGCTTATTAACTGTTGTTATAAATGTGTATTGTTTGATACTGTATGTTTGTTTTGATATAAATTAGATTTTTTGCACTTTTGCGCTAAAGTGCAAAATCTAATATTAATTAGATAACACAAAAGAAAAATTCATAATAAGACAAAAGATCTGATGGTGTTTAATTTCTATGAATAAAACTACAATCTGAATAAACTGAATATGAAATTTTAAGAATAATTTTTGCTGTACATATGCAGCATTGTCCAGTTTGTGTTTGCATTTCCGTCCTTCTGTTCCCACACACAGAGAAGGTTTGTTTTGTATCAAGAGGGGATGTGTCAATCACTAATTCATGCACAGCATTGAGTGTTTCCTACAGGCGGTGTAGACTTACACACTACCCGGGTGGAAGGAGTGGACATCCGCCTTCATGACACGCCAGCTTTTTGTGTGTTTGTGTGTATAAGGGAGAGCGTGTGTGGCATGTAAAATGCCTTTTAAGAAGAATGAAAGATAATAAAGATTAACATGCTGACCTGTGCAAAGTAGTTTTAGTTTAGGGATGTTGAAATCAGATTTGTGGAGATAAGGACACATACCGTGATGACCTGCTTTCTACATTAAACTGTAAAATATGAATGCATACATGCATAAATGAATTAAAAGAAAGAAATAAACAAAAATAAAACAAATACTGATAAAAGTATTGATGCAAGGGAACCATAATATTACAATTCTTGCCTATACAAATAAGAAGATAATTATATTAATTGTGTGGTGGATATTAAAAAGATATTCTACTTTGAGAAAAGAAATTAAAAATAATAACTAAAAGGAAAATTCAAATGTACAGTATGAACAATGAATAAGTATTTGGAGTATTTTGATTACATTTAACAGTAGTAGTTAAATAGTTAATTGATTTAATTACTAATTAATTAACAACTTGTTTTTAAAGATTTTTTTTATTTCATATGGTATTAATATGTTGTGCATCCCTAAGTAAGAAATTATATATTAAATATATAAATATATTATTTATCTAATTATGATGGCCAAGCATCAAAAGAGAAGATCTGAGGTTTTTTCTCTCAATGTGCTGCTGGTTGATGGACAGTCAGACACTACAGCTAAACTTCAAAGACCACATCAGCATCCAGTAAACACCAGATACAAACAGTTCACAGGCAGGAGACAGGACCCTTTTCAAAGCAGCATCGCAGATAAGTGTTCAGGACACTCGTGTGATGTAAGGCCTATGTAACTGTTATGCAACAGCACAGGTGTGTGTGTGTGTGTGTGTGTGTATTGGTTCACTTCACACCACTTCAAATCACATGTATTTAACACCTTTTACCTGCCTGGAAAGAATAAACAGGTGGCGACACATGAGATCATTGTGGTCTGCTCTGATGGAGGGCAGAGAGAAACATTTATAACTACTGATGGAAAACTGCAATCTGGAAGGAAAAAAAAAACAACTTGCAGACTTTCACACCCCAACAGAACAGAAAAAGTAAGAGTTAAAATACTTAACTTCATTACTAATACTTCATTAGGCTGATTAAAATAATCATACAATATGTTAATTCTTTTTTATCACTTTGAAATTAAAAGAACCATCTAATTCATTTAGTTTTTTTTATTTGAATGCAGCCAAGTGAGAGCAAAATAAAAACTTTCTATTATTTCTCCTGTAGTCGTTTTTGATTGAATGTTTTGAAGAGGTTTCTATTCCTCTGTGAAAAAACATGTTAGATTGGTCATGGGCCCTGTGTCTCATCTGTTCGCCTGTTGGCGGCAACATTGCTTAAAAAGTTGTCCTGTGTATCATCAGCCTTAGAATGAGCGAATAATTTGAGAGAGTCAGTAGAGAGAGACAGAGGAGAGTAAAATATATGTGGACTATCCGACTGAAATCTATTGAATTCTTTGTAAACTGCAGGCAAAAACACATGAATGATATATCTTTCTGTCTGTGATATACAATGTACAGTTGTGTATACAGCTGACTAAATTCACTCATTTCTGCTCATGCTGCATTCAATATGTAATGAATGGTGAAACATCTGACGTGTCTGAGTTCATTTCTACTATCTTTATAATTCTCTAAGACTTGTAAATATAAGAAATTATATAGTAAAGTTTAGTATAGTTTTAGCACTGATTGGTTACTGTGATTTTTTTCTAAACAGAGGAAGATCTTTTTTTTTTTTTATTACAGCCATTGTTGCGAAGTGGACTTAAAAATTAAAAAGAGCAAAACACATACAGTTGCAATCAAAATGATTCAACCCCCTCGACCTGCAAAACATTTTGCAGCGGAGAATAACATTTTATGAAAATAATTCAACAAGGGCATCAGTAAAGTATTAGAGAAAGTTTGTGAATACACTTTTGAGTGATTATGAGAATGGAATATTGATGAATCATGATGAATTTCAAATTGGCTCTAAACATTCATGTTCAAAATTATTCAACCTCCTTTGTGCCAAATCTTTTATTCTTTAAAATCATCAATAAACACTGTCTGTAAGTGTTTAGAAGCTTCTGTCACTTCTCTACTACAGTATTGGCCCATTCCTCGACTGAAAAAGCTTCCAGATTACGGATAATCTTTGGTTTTCACATTGCCACTGCTTTCTTCAAATTCAACCAGATATTTGAAATGAGAATTAAGCCTGGAGACTGAACAGGCCTCTTAAGTTCATTCTAGAACTGATGACTGAACCAAGCAGTAGTAGATTTGGATGTGTACTTTGGGATGACTGTCCTGCAGGAAAGTCCATTGATCATCAGCTTCAGTCTTGGCACCAAAGGCATCACAATTCTTGTCAAAATGACCTGATACTCTTGGATACTTCAACAAATCCATGATGTCCTTTATACAGTCATGACTTCCACTTCCTGCGACAGTAAATAAACCCCATAACAGGACTGATCCACCTCCAAGTTTGAGGATGGAGATGGTGTTCTTCTGCTTATGAGCTTTGCCTTTTTTGCAGCAGACATACCGCTGATCCATGGGCCCAAAAAATTCCTGTTTGGTCACATCACTTCATCAAGCATTCCTCCAGAGCTCCAGGTCTACACAAATGAATTTTAACAAGTCTTTTGCTCTTCTTGATCAAGAATGGTATTCATCAAGATGTCTCAACATGTAGGCCATACTTGTCTAGTGTTCTTCTTACACACTACATTGAAATAGTTTTCCTCCTTTCATCGGGTCATCTTGCAAGTCTTTGGTTGTACATTGCTCGGATGACTCAGATGAACTTACCCTCCGCAGCAGAGGTGACTCTTGGTCTTCCTTTCCTGGGGCGGTCCGCATGTGAGCCAATTTCTTTGTAGCGGTTGATGGTTTTTGTGACTGCACTTGGGGACAATTTCAAAGTTTTCCCAATTTTTTGGACTGACTGACCTTCATTTCTTAAAGTTATGATGGCCACTTATTTTCCTGTACTTAGCTGCTTTTTTCTTGCCATAATACAAATTCTAACAGTCTATTCAGTAGGACTATCAGCTGTGTATCCACCTGACTTCTGCACAACACAACTGTTGGTCCCAACCCCATTTATAAGGCAAGAAATCACACTTATTAAACCTGACAGGGCACACCTGTGAAGTGAAGACCATTTCAGGTGACTGCCTCTTGAAGCTCATCAAGAGAATGCCAAGAGTGTGCAAAGCAGTAATCAAAGCAAAAGGTGGCTACTTTGAAGAACCTAGAAATATGACATGACATATTGATGCCTTCAGTGTGACTCTACAATTTTCATAGTCATGAAAATAAAGAAAACTCTTTGAATGAGAGGGTGTGTCCAAACTTTTGGTCTGTACTCTATGTATGTATGTATGTATATATATGTATATATATATATATATATATATATATATATATATATATATATACGCACACACACACACACACACACAGTATTGAAAATACTAGTCAAGAGACTACTGCCTAAATAAATATAGTCAGCTAAATGATTGTGAATATATCACAATGATTTGTATGTGATCACCAGCCCTTGTACACTGCACTGCTCAGTGTACTTATCCTCTTGATCTCATACTAGTCTCCTCAGAAAGTGACTTTAGGACAAGCGGCACACATGTACTCAATATAGAAAGCCACTAAAAAGCTAGAATGTCCCAAGAATCTGGGGCATATGTTGCACTAGGATGCTAGCATGATTTTGGGCTGAGAATAGAACCATAGATAATTAAGAAGATTAATCCGTTAAACGAGTGGGTGATGTTTTTAATTACCCAGCTGATGTTACACAACCCTGATGACTAGCCGCCAATCAAAGAGCCCTTGGGTGAAACAGACTGGAGCAGGATTCAAAGAATACTGTACTACAACTACAAATTCCTAAATATAGACAAAAACACACACTAAACTCGACAGATGGACAAATTTCATCACATTGCCTCACAACTGGTTTCCCATAATTCAGCTGCTCATTGTTTGGCCTGTCAGTAAATAATGAGTGAACTTTTGCTGCCTTAAATCAAGGCTTTGTCCAAAAAGTCTGGAAACAGGAGGACCAACACAGAAAACATAATCTTAATGTTATCATAATGTCACACGAGTCATTCATTCATCCAAGCAACCACTGGTTAAGTGTGTGGATGGGGTGCTAACTCGCCAAGCACAAAACAGTTTTGCACAAAAAAAGCTGATCCCTGACCTTCAGTGACAGGAAATCTCTGTAAGTGGCAGAAGCAATTCATCACAAGTGCTATAAATACAGAGGGAACTGTTTTTCCTCAGTGTTATCAGCACTGAGTTAAAAAAAAAAAAACTAAACAAATGCTGTCACTCTGATTGGCTCTGGTGGAATTGGTGCCATCATTCAGGTCTGTTGTGGTTTTATACTAGAATCAATGGTAGGGAACAAATCCAATTTACAGACCTGATGAAAAAGACCCGGAGGATTTTCCAGAGCTCAGAGATGGGGGCTGTGATATTCATCCCAGAATTCCATGCCCTTATGGGAATTTCGGATATCTGTAAAACCTGTGTTGACTAAGCAGACTGATTTTCCTTCAATATGGAATTCAATCAAGATATTTATAGAATGGTATCTGACAAATGATGAATATGAGAAGCTTGTCTTATTATTATTTTTGTGGTGATTCTCCTTGTATATTACCAAAACTGCACTGACTTGCCAAGCCATGGACTTTACAAGACTCCTGAAAGTGTCCTGTGATATTTGGCGCCAAGACGTTAGCTGCAGATCCTTCATGTCCTTAAGTTGCGAGGTTGAGCCACAGTGGATTAGACCGGTTGGTTCAACACATCCCACAGAATCTCAATCAGATTAACATCTTAAGAAATTTGGAGCTCACCTTGAACTCTTCATTTTCTTTCTTGAAACCATTCCTGAAAAAGTGAGTAGTCTGCACCTACTCAGGCACATTATTAAAATTGTTGCCACATAGACTTCCACCATCGATTAGCCTTGGACAGCCTATACATGCTGTCACTAATTTGTGGTTTGTCCCTCTTCGGGCCATTTTTTGAGTTTTGATAGGTTCTTACAAACGCTGATCAAGAGCACCCAGAAGCCTCGTTGTTTCAGAGATGCTCTGACCCAGTTGTCGGGCCTTGTCAAAGTCACTTAGATCTTTATTCCTGCCCGTTTCTTCTGCACCAACACACTGATTACATGTACTGACCTTCACATGTGACCTTGTTAGAAGATGATTAAGGAGCCTTTTACAAACATACATACGAACCCCAATATACAAGTATCAGAAACACTATTTGCCACCCTATAGAATATAGCTTTTATTCTTTGACCACTGTTGCATAATATGGCGCATTGTCACAACAGTAGATGTCTATTCCCACAAAGGGACTGGCTCTAATGTCCCCATGCGCTGAGGATTCAGGAAGGTTGTTTGAAGTGCTAGGAGAAGGTGCAGACTGTGTCGGCTGGTAACCCGACCCACAGGAAAACAGACACAAGAGGGTGGCCAGAAGCCTTTTGTCTAACGTCATCATTACCTATGAATGCCTTTAACCTTTCAGAGTGACATCTGAGCTCTGCTTGTGCACTTGGGTTACAGATGTATCTAACCTCCCTCCTCCATCCATCTTTTGGTTTCATCCATCTATCAGTGCATCTAAGATGAGTGAAGAGAGAGAGAGTGAGAGTCATACAGTCCTAGCATGGCTATTGCAGGGCTATATCTCAGGCTGCAGGCTTCAGCCTCCCCACCTGCCAAAGGTCAGATCCTGTTACCTACCTGAGCAGAACCTGATCCAGCTATGCTTCAGCCTTGTGCTACCTTCAGTTTTAGCTGTCACTCATTCTTGCAGCTAGAGTGCCATTTGTTCCAACATCTACTCTAGACAGAGATGAATCTGCTAGGTCGATAAATTGGGCATTAATTTGCCAATTTGAGAATACTAGAATTTGATTTTAGTTAGTCCAAAATCAAAATCTGTGAAAAAATATTTCATTTTCCTAGCTCTTGAACAAATGAATTTGAGTATATGCATCCTAATCATTAATTTAAAAGTTATAAAAAAAAAAATTCTTCTTTTTGACAGTAATAAGGAATTATTCTTTCATAAAAATGCTTACATTTTTGTGTTTATGTATATCCCTTTATTTATTTATTTAAGTGTTTTTTGTTTTTGTTGTTGTTTTTTGAACAATTTTTAAATACTGCTTTTTTTTTTTCATTACGAACATGATTATTTCTCCCTAAAAAATATAATTCAGAAATTAACAATATGCTCATTACAAATTAGGTGTATTCAAAACATTAACAGGGCACAATAAAATTAGCATCATGTTACTGACCTATTGATTAAAGGGGGTGTGAAATGCTATTTCATGCATACTGAGTTTTTTACACTGTTAAAGAGTTGGATTCCCATGCTAAACATGGACAAAGTTATTAAAATTAAGTTGTACGTTTGAAGGAGTATTTCTGTTCCAAAAATACTCCTTGTCGTGACCATTATTATCTGTAATTTAGCTTTCTTGCAAAGAGCTATACAGCATACTTATTGTAAGGAAAGCCTCTCATGGGAGCCACTGGGGTTAAATGCTTTGCTTAATGGCACATGGAGTAGATCTGTCACTTTAGAACTCTTCAATTCCTGTGTCACTTCGGCTTGAAAACAAACCTAGATCACTGACTGCCATGCAACCACCTTTCAGTGACATGCAGATCACAGATGGCTAAAAAGACAGAATAAACAAATAAAAAACATTGAATGGTGGCAAGTTCTGACAGCTTCAATGCACACTAACTCTACTGATCATGCCTGATGGATATTCACTCCTGCTTAAGGGAATCAGTGCAAAGTAAAATACAAACACACCAAAATCCAGTAAAACTTTAAAAGTTACATGTTTATCGCTTCAAAAAACATGACATCAATGTGTTAGAGGGGACGTGTATGTGTGCGGTTATGCGTGAATGTTGAGAGTCCTGCCCATAACCTTCAGATTGAATGTGCTGATGTCTGCATATTTTCCATAGCACATCATTTTCCACTGAACACACACACACACACACACACACACATATTGTAGGCCACACCTGTTCCAATGAATGCACTCAGATCCCAGTTGTTCCACTAACAAGTCTGACAAATGTAGATGAAAAGTTAACCAACTGTGTGAACCTATCCGTCATTTTACCAGTTAAAGCTTCAGATGACTACATTATCTATTTCTAACACACCTTCAGTGAATTTTCAATGCTCCTGTCCAATGAGAATTCCAGAGCAAATACTAAATGAATAAACATTGAGCACCAGATAAAAAAGAAAAAGAAAAAAACAAAACCAAGCTGTCGTGCAGAGATCAGTGTAATCAGTGACTGTAGCCCACGTGCTGTATTTTATAATCTCCTGTGCACTCAAACCGAGCCAAAAACCCAGATTAGAACCAATACACACAATTTTCTTAATACATTTTTTAAGTTGTGTTCTTTCCCTCCTGTCTTTTCTCACTCAGAAACACTGCAGGGAAAGCAGAGCTATTGCAGCCTCTGCAGTAACTGCACAAACACCTGTCTTTTTGTCTGACTGCCCCTCTATTTGCAGTTTATGGCACAGAAACACTGACCAAACATGGAAAACAAATAAACTAGGTTGACAACTTGACACTGCATGCTCATTGGCACTTATTTAATTTAGTATCATATGCCTCCTTTGCCACTCATTTGAGCAATTGTCAGAAACACCATACATGCATTTCCATCCAAAACATTTGAGCATTTGCTCGCTTGTTTAAGTGAGTCAAGATGTAACAGAAAGGTGCTAGAAAGGTGCAGACTTGTATGTACCTACAAATACAGTCCCAAATATTGAATCTATGATTCCTGACTTGTAAATGCCTCTTTGCATTTTCGATGTTGCACACTGTAGAAAACTGCACTGGCTCATGCCAGAATACATAGTGTGTGTCTGAGAGCCCTACTTCTGGACAAATTCCAAATGAGGAATTCTAACAAATACTATATGCAATTTGAGTGCCATTATCAATTACAAAACAAACTAAGTTTTATCATTGATTATCACAGTATGGTGGGTGTATGTGTGCAGTAACCCCCCCTACCCCACCCCCAAAAAAATGAAAAGGGAGATGTTAGGAATAATGTAATGGACTGACAGTTTTTGAGCATACAATGAAAGTGAAACAGCTCTCATTCTGCTCCAAAGAAGACAAAAGAAAGTCAAACAGGGTTTGGAACAACATGAAGGTGAGTAAATGATTACATAATTGTCATTTATGGTTTGAACTAACCCTTTAAGCATGTAACTTAAAGTGTCCATACAAACGGGTGGCGCAGCCCGTCTGGAGCTGCTCCGCATCGAGGGTCGTTCAGAGCATTGACGCCATCGGTGCGCATGCAGCAGAATGTTAATGTGAACTGCGGATTCATTGAGAAAAAAATCCAGCGATGAGAAGCAATGAATTGTTGCGTGCAACGTCACACAGACCGCGCTCATGCAGTGAAAGCGCTCCTCGCGCACAGACACAGACCGTTCATAAACAGCGTGCATCTATTATTTTCTTCTGTATTCGTTTATTTATAGATAAACTTGTAGTACCTGCATTTTGTCGGACGTAAACACCTCAGTGTCTACATCGCAGGCGATGAGCGTCAACATCTCCAGTTTCATGTTTATCGATGGCATTCCCTCTTTTGCAGCTTGTAAAAAAATAAAGAAAGAAATTTGGTCTTTTATACCCTATTCTTATTTTCTTTCTCTTCCTTTTGTATCTGTGCGGCTTTTTGAGACTGAAAGTCTTTGGTGTGCTTGGAGAGCTGACGGACTCAAACTCTCCTGCTGACTCTGACTGTGAGATGCTGTTGTGTGAGCGCGTGAAGGCTTCTCAGTGCTCAGGCTCATCCCTACTGACCAATCAGAGCGCTCATCCGCCACATTGACGTCACCATCTTCGCTTGATTCTCTATTCTGATGTGCAGACGGCGCGCTCTTCGGAGAAGCGAACTCAGAACGCCGCAGATCGGTTGGGTTTACCAACAAACTATGCAGTCATTGTTGTCCTGCTTTTTCTGATGTGTAACTTTACATTACAGTACGGGAAATAGTTCCAGGTGCCACAGAGACCTCGAAAGACTCTTAAGGAAGACAAAACAAAAGGTTCGGGATTCTTGAAAATTTTAAATAGGCTAAGTAAATTCTAAGTATTATGTTAATGTAATCATAATATATTTAATAGTGTTTTGAAATTTAAAGTTACCATATGCTCGTGACGTGAACAAAAGTCGCATACTTTGCAACACAGTGTTGTTTTAAAGGAAATATCCATAAATCCAATGTCCTGCAGAAAATGACCATTACCCTTTTCCCTTTTCACTGACTTTTTCTTACACTGTCTCTTTAAAATTTGACCATAAATTGCTTTCAGACATAAAACACTAATTAAACCATTGTTATTATTCAATCACACACATCAAAATAAAGCACTCCCACACTTGTATTTCAAACAAAACATGATGAAACTCTCTTAAGTGCAGTGAAGGAATATTCTAGATGACAATTTGTGCAAGAGACTATGCTTTGAAGGATCAGTCTCAGAACACACAGACACACACAGCATTGCAGAGACACTGCACCATCATGACTTACAATTGTACATGAGTAAAGACTGCCAGTCTACCTCTCTCATGTGTTGCCATACCAGCCCCTGGCACTTCTGCAGCTATCACAAACTAGGGCAAGCTATTTATATCACAAAGAGAAAAATGATAGAGAGAGATTCAGAGAAAGATGAGAGAGAGAGAGTTCAGGTGCAGGAGAGTGCAGGCACTAAAGAGGAGTAGAAAGTGATGCAGCAGATATGGGATGGATGCAGAAGCGATGGATTTAAAAGAAAGCTGCAAGTCAGGTAATATGACAGACAGGCTGAAATAAAAGGATAACTGAAAAGATAAATAATCAAAAAGCAGCATGTAGAAAATAAAGGTAAAAAGAATACAAAACAGATCAGTTTACAGTATTTCCAATGCACTGGAGTTTTCCACTCTGGAACTCGTTTATACACAACACCAAAATGTCCCCTATATGTCATCGAGCCACATAATGTCCTGAATAATAACAGCATGATATTCTCATTATGCTCTTCGCAAATTCTTTTCATCAACGGGTCAGCAGCAGGCCCATGGACTGCTCACCACAGCACTGAAATGAGCAATGCAGTATATCTATTTATGATCTTATTATATAATAAATAATCTACGGATGTGTCATTTAAGGAGGTGGTTTTGCTTTAGGACCCAAGTTTTACATTGGATATCAAGTGGTGACCCAACACAGCAGAAAAACTGTTTATTGTACAAAATGAACAAAAATGTTGTTGAAATCAAAGTGAAGTGCAATGGCCCAACAATAGGCAAAACTATTAACATGATAAAAAAAAAAGGATAAGACAACATGGAACAAATACTGGGCCAAATGTTGTTTTAGTATCAACTGTAACTTAAAGAAAGAATCCTGAAACAAATGTATTGGGGTTTCCACAAAAAATATTAAGCAGCACAACTGTTTTCAACATAGATAACAATAAGAAATGTTTCCTGAGAATCAAATCAGCATACTAGAATGATTTCTGAAGATTCATGTGACACAAGACCAAAAATATAGCTTTGCCATCACAAGAATATCAAATCCATGATTCTCAACAACCTGATCTCTTGGGTGAGTTTATAAAGAGATTATTTATAGACTCTAATCTAAGAATACATGTTTTGACTCTCACTTGAAGAGTCTCAGTGCTGAGGCAGGCAGCAGGATTTTGACACTGCACGGCACAGTGGACAAAGAGGGGAGGAGAGGTCGCGAGTCGAGTTGAGGCACGTGCCACCAAAGCAGGTCAACAGTCTTAATGAAACAACAACGCCAGACGCAACCAAATTAAAGACTCATCAAAAGTGTTTTTGTGTGTGTGTGTGTGTGTGTGTGTGTGTGTGTGTGTGTGTATGTGTGTGTGTATGCATATGTGCAAGAAGGAACAGAAAGCTTCTCTTGTGCCAGTCACACAAAGTAAATGAGAATTTGTGAGTGGGTGGGTTCGGTGTGTCTGTGAAAGCTCTGGTTTCTGAAGCAGCTGTTTGCCAACAGAGCTGCTCACAGTTCAACCCAAAGACACAGATCACATTCAGTCTATCTCAAGAGCTGAAGGTAAAGAGCGTTTCTGTGTTTTTCAAACAGAAAGAGAGACAGAGCCCTTTTTAGTCCTCAGGGATGTGTACAATACATTCACTTCAACTGTGAGGTGTTTTGACAAGAAAGAAATGTGATTTCAAATACCCGTCTCTAGATAAATGGTACAAAGGGATTGCAAAAATATCATTTCACTGTCACTCACAGTTTCATGGCGGCTCTGGATAACTGCACTCATTAGTACAAGACACACACAATCTTCAGGGCAGTACACAGGGTCACAGAGTGAAAGGCATTATGGGTAACCTCTAGTCCTACTGTTTTATCCATCTTTTTTACCCTCAGGATAAGGAACCAAATATACTATTCAAATACACAAAATGAACCAACGTTCATAGTCAAAAAGCACTCACACAATAACAAAGACATAAGCAACGCTTTTACTAGTATTAATAACAAACACCCGGCAATGTTGTCTAAGCCTCAGTTGTACTCATTAACAGGTCATGAATGCATATAAGTGTAGCAATATTACTGGCTGAACGTACAAAGTAATTATGGCATAAAAAAAATAATTTTCATTAAAAAAAAAGAAAAATAATTATATGAAAAAATATGAACTAACAAATGTATGGCAGTGAAAAAAGACCATTTATTAAACCTACTGTACTTGGAAAATCTTTTACTAAATGGTTCCTTACTTCTTCAAAACAAGACAAAACATTCCAAGAATGTTGAAGGGATGTTTGTGTGACAGCCTAATAGGAACCTATACAAAATATTTTCTTATGGTTATTTTTAGGTTTTATTTATACTACCGTTTAAAAATCCGGGTCATAAAGAGATGAAGTAAGAAATCAATAATTATTATTTTTATATATATATATTTTATAATACAGAGTAAAGACTTTTATTTCTTTTGAATGTGCGATTTTGGAAGTCTAGATGTGAACAAGTGACCGTGAAGACATTTAGAATGTTACTGTGATGAGTGTAACTGTGTCACAGTTACAAAAGATTTATATTTCAAATAAATGCTGTTCTATTGAACATAAATCATTTTTCTTGAGCAGTAAATCGGTATATGAGAATGACTTCTGAAGGATCATGTGTCACTGTATAAAAACAACAACAACCAAAAAAAAAAAAACTTTGAACAGTAATCTAAGCAAAAACAACCTGTTCCTAAATTCTTGGATTTCTGGTCTCAGAACCCTGAAATAATTAACAATCACCGCACAAAATGATGGCTGGGCATGCAAGATCAGTATGCAAGGACATGTAGGCAGGAAACATATTATTATTTCTGAAGATAAAAATGTGGAGAGGTCAAGCAAACCCTCTATGTCAGAAAACCGTTCCCCGATCATTTCAGTCTGACCTTCACATTTTGTACAGCACATTTCAGAACAAGTTGCCTTGTGTCACAACATAATGCTTTATAATGATGCAGTTGTTTAAAACATGGGAAAATAAAAACCTTAACTAATATTATAAATGGACCTCAGGGGGGAAAAAGTATCAAATGCATGATATGATGCCAAGAGATCAAGACAAAGAACAAGTAGAGACTAGGCTGAAAATAAGGAAGCAGGTTTTAGTTCTACTGCTGAGTGTGTTCACAAACAAGATGTTCATTTATGTTCCCAACACAACAATTAAGTATTCAGGTTTAATATTTTCAGAGAAGCACAAGAGGTTTTCAGAAGGAAGCAGGTACGCTCTATTTTAAGCCAGTGACCTGAGTGACTCTGCTCTCTCGCTGCTGGGAAATCACATCTCTGCTTATCTCCTCTACCACAGGGGAAGTAAAAGCTCTTCTCAGTCCCTGTCACTCCTCAGGTAAAAGGTTACAGCTTCAACAGGCAGCAAAAATATTCCATGAACGCTGAGGCAATGCAGTGTGAACGTCAGATGTTGTCCTCGGGGCCTTAAAGTGCTGGGCTTCTGAATGTAGGTTAAAATGTACTGCTCACAAGACCTCCATTAGCTTTGAACATGCCCGATTTGGAAAACTAGAGTTTTTCTGACAAAGACCAAGACACCTAGCAAGCACTCAAAGCCTGTGGAACGGAGTGTGTTGTGTGGGAGAGAAAGCCTTTTACCCCACAATGCCTCATCTCAAGCTCAGATAGACCCTTAAAGGAATTCAAGCAAAAATGAACGTCTTTCCAAACCTGTATGAATTTTCTTTCTTGGAAAATATATTTTGAAGAACTGTTTTTGTCCATACAATGTTAGTGAGGTCCAAAACGACAATGACTTGATAATGGAAAAAAGAAAAACACTTTTGGTAACAGAATTTTATTTTTTTGGGGGTGAACTTTTGTATAAACGTACTGCTTCTCCTTAAGCTGTTTTTTTTTTTTTTTTACTATGCAAATGGGAACAGAAATATTTTTTTAAAATTTGTTCTCACCCTCTGCCTGTCCTCCTCGAACACGGCCTCATGCACACTGCAGGCAAACAGAGCTGTAGGTAGATCACTCAAGTCCATCATCTCCTCGGAGTCTTCCTCAATCTCTCCGAATGCCATCTCTTCTTCATCATCCTCTTCGGGATCGCTGCTGTGACCCTCTGAGCTGTTGCTCCACAATTTCCAACCCCCACGCATCATTCCACTGCCCCACCAGAAGACAGCATTAGAACAAATGAAATGACACAATCCAATCGAAATGTTGAAGCAATCAAGGATATATTTTTTGGTATGGGTAAAACACTTATAAAAGAGAAAATGCCATAAAAACATCATAAAAGTATTCCATGTGATCTGTGTGATATTGTTCATGATGTGAAACCATGATCTGTGAGTGCTGGTTTTTGCAATACATTTGCAGCGTTTACTAAAGATCTGATGACTGATAATCTGACAGGAAGGTGATTATTAATAACAATGACCATGTGGCAATATATATATATATATATATATATATATATATATATATATATATATATATATATATATATATATATAGACACACACACACACACACACATATATATATATATATATATTTTTTTTTTTTTTTTAATATATATAATTTTTTTGGGTCTTTCCACTATCCTTGAACCACTAGGTTTTACGTATTTGTCAGCCAGAGGTTTTTAATCATTTGATTGATATATATATATATATATATATTGGCTGACAAACATGTAAAACCTAGTGATTTCAGTTCACTAATTACAGTTAATAAATCATAAATAATCAGTAAAAAAATAATAAATAATCAGTAAATAAATTACAGTTAATGGTTTTTGGGGCTGTAATGTGATCCTTGAATACAGTCTTTTAATACCATTTAATGATTCTTGTTCTAAACATACCTGATAAGATTTTTTTTGTTTTATGCTATTGTTACACTGAATGACATTTGTTGGGTGTCTTCAGTAAATCATGGTAAAAATGTATGATAGTAATTATTATTATTATTTATTTATTTTTTGTTCAGAAAAATGCTTCATTTATAAAACTATCAGCGTGAACATCTTGCCTCATTTTGTGTTTGACACAGAAAGAAAGTCATAATGTTTGGGAATGTCATGAAAGGTGACTTGATACACAATGTCAAGTGAACGTGCCTAACTTTCAGATTTCAGATGCTGGGTGGTATAGCGCCATCGACTGGCCGTTACACGACTACATTGTGTATATTATGAGTGTAATCTTATTATAATCATGTCTAAAATAGAAAGTGTGTTCGCTAACCTGGACAGGATGCAAAGGTGTGATGCGTATTGCATATTCATAGCGATAAAAATGAATAATATACACATAATAACAGGACATCGCTGTTGCTCTACATTTCATAACAAACCGATTAACATGCTTAAAAGGTAAAGATGACATTGACAGCATTATTGTAATAAACATACATGTCTATTAATTCTGCACTTTTATTTGACGAAAAAATTTCAAAACAAGTAAATCAGAGTCAAATATAATACCATAATAATGTAAGTTTTATAGCTCACTTACCAGTAATCTTTGCAACTGTTTCGAAATCGATGCCTGGGCAAGAGGCCATCCACTTTTAGATCCGCGGCACATACACTTTAATACAACGATGAAATAATGTTAATCTGAATTAGAAACACGTATTTTCATTTAAACAGTAAATTCGTCGAATGCTATCAAAACGACAAGTGACAGTGAGCACCAATGACATTTAGGTTTATCTCATGATCAGCCAATCGGCTTCGAGTTCGCGGAAGATTGACAGCAGGGATCGATGACGTGTGAGGACTTAACCTGCCCCTTTTGGTATATCATATCAGAAATCGTTATGGATTATCTTTGACATATTAATTTTAACCACATTAATTAACTCATTTTGAATGTTTGTAATTAAAAATCCTTCATATAGCAGTATATCAGTTAGATAAAAATTACTGTCACAATGGTCATTGCAACATTTTCAATGTCGAGACCACTGATAATTTCACGGGCTTTACTGTATAATTGTTTCTTAATACATAGTACACAAACAACGATTATTAGTGATAGAGAAAAAAATGACACAAAGATAGCTTTCGAATTATAAGCCAGTCCTAGTGATACTAACATTAAACTTCCAGTTAAATACTCTACTACACAGCAGTCCACAGCAATAGAACTGAGAATCAATGCTTTAATATATTTGTCAGCTATAAACTACCTGTATACTCCAATGTTAATAACAGAGCAAAGAACAAGCAGTTATGATAAGGCATGTATTATTGGTTCAACAGGATTTGGACCATGCTAACTAAAAGCAAGATTGGGCTTTTTTTCATTATTTTGATTGAAGGATTATTATTGTCCTTGTGGAATGGATATAATAGCATAAACATTATGTAAAAACAATAAAAATTAATTAATTAAAACTCAAAATGAACTCTCAACACAGTAGTAATTACACTTAAACATAACTCAGTGTTTAGTCAGTCAAGTTTCCCTTCATCTTTCAACAATGATCAATGGTATAATAAAAAAAATGGCATTAATGATTACTTGTGTTAAAAGACACCAAAACCAACATATTTTACCACATTAGTCAAAACACTGGGATGTATAGGAAATATCAGCCAGTGTTTCTTAACGTTTTACAGAAGGCATCTGTACATTTCAACCACCAGCAGTTCTGATTTATAATGTATTACCCACAAACATGCAGACTTTTACAAAAAAAGCCTATTTGGTACACTTCAGAAAGGCACAGGAAATAAATAATAGGCACAGCAGATATTCAGGCCTGAAGACTTCAAAATGGAAATGAAAGAGAGCAGTTTTCATGAGCTTGGGAATACAGTAATTTGAGCCAGTACCAAATATATATTTGTATATAATTAGCTGAGAATTGTGCAATCTATATTAGTCATTGGCCTTTGGTTGATAAAGCTGGACTGGCTATAGTATCTCTGGTACAAAGCAGTAGCAGAATCCAAAACATCTTCTGAGGTACATTTAGGTTCTCAAGTTAGTAATATTAGCTTTGATTACAGATACGAGTTTCAAACAAACATAACATACCAGTACCTCAACGCCACCCAATAAAAGGCTTATAGCTTGGTTTCCTGGCTCAGGATCAGACAAGAGAAATACAGAAGTTCTAGAATGGTCCAATATTCTGGAACTGTGCTCTGTGAGTGCTTTCAATAATCAAATCAGTAATGCACACGGTAGCATTAGTCTTAATTGCACTTCAAACATTTCCCCTCAGTCTTTTTTCAGCTCTGATGGTTGGTGTGGGCTAACAGGGCTGCAAGAGACGGACAGCTCTTGGTCCACTGGAAGCGGTACAGGAGCCACACTATCGTTGTTCTCCAGTGCTCCGTAAGAAAAAGAGCCATTATAATCGAGCTGCACAGCCCAGCCTTTATTGTGAATGGTTGGAATGCCTGTGTTAACAGAAAACAGAAAAGGTGTTTAATCTAATAGGATGATTATTTGATTGGCTTGATGACATATCACAAGTCATACCTCTTGCCATGTCCATAGTGACATATGGCTCAAAGGCTTTGACATTCCTCTTGTTTTTAGTGATCAGGAACACTCCAAGAAAGCATATAGCGCATCTGCAGGAATATTATAAAGACAAATGTTAACAAATGTTAGATTCCACAGGCTTCACTGCTAGTCTGTTACTCACTGCTACTGCTAAGGACACAAACTTGTGTGGAATTTCATGACCAAATAATTATCTTCCTCACATGGATGTGTTACAGAGTAATAAGCATTTGATGAACTGAATGTAAAATTTAATCTGTCAATGGATATAAATATTTCTCTTTTTTCCGTAGTTCATAGTTTATTTTTTCATGGTTTCGTAGAAATAATACAAAATAAGCCTTTTCACATATTATTAAATTCAGAATTTATTTATTCTTTTATTCTGGACGAATGCCTTAAATTGATCGAAAGAAACAGTAAAGACTTTTACACTATTCAAAAAAAAACTAGAAAAGATTTTAATAAAAGATATTTTACAATATTATGGTTTTACTGTATTTTTTTATTATATTAATGTAGCATTGGTGAACATGGACTTCTTTCAACAACACAACACCTCCCCCAAACTGTTAAATGGTTGTGTATGTGCCTAGAATGCATCATAAAACCTACCCCAAAAGAAACATGCATATGTGCAGAACATCTTCATGGTTAAATTCCTGATAAAATATGGCCCCTGTTTTAAAAGAAACAGATGAAAATGAGACTGCGAACAAAAAAAATGAAGACAACCTTGTTGGCTTGATCAAGACAGGGATATAGAAATAAATTTTTTAGTTCTACCTGCCACGACTGCAAATGTTGTGCAGAAAATGTAATTCACACAGGCAATGAGAGAGGAATCATATAGGTGAGACGCCTGTGCTAGGAATCTGAAAAAAAAGAAAAAATAGTCAAGTCAGATTAAAAATACAGTATTTCACTCCTAGCTCACTGTCCTAGAACAGAATATCAACAACAAACAGAACTTACGATGCTTGAAAGATGATAGTTGCCACCATGCAGACAAACATGACATAGAATATGGGATAAGACAGCTGTAAAGGACCCAAGATGCTAAGCACTATCATCCCTGAAACTGCCTTCACTGTGATTACAGTCACTGAACCTAAAGGGCAAAGGTCAAGGGAATGGTCAACTTCATTATTTTATTATATTCATTATAAGGAAAAAAAAGACAATGACTTATTTATCAGTGCATCACTTTCATGTCAAAAGAACTACTTTGCAAAACAAGAGCTGCTTGTGGAGTAATGATTCATGCACACTACGGGCTCTGCAAACAACAAATCTGTTATTGTCCTACCAAGAAGTGCCACCAGCAGCAGAATCAGGACGAGGTAGTTGGCATCACGCCGTTTATAGAAATACAGCACTACACAGAACGTGATGATCCCTAGAAGCTAGAAAGAAAATCAAAATTAATTTTTCAAATGTTTTTCAGTCATCAAAACAAATTCCAATTCTACCCGTCAAAAATAATGTGCAGAGTATATCAAAGCGATATCCTTTGTAAAATAATTTTGGTTTGATATGGGCCATTTGTAATCCCACAACAACTTTCTAAACATGACGGTGTGTATTACCAAGTATAAGAGGAAGGGCCAACCGATAACATGTTTTACAATGTTCTCCGCATTCAGCTTCTCGTGAGAGTTTGGTCCAAACGTCACAAAGAGATAAGTACCACCTGCCGTCAAGGCACAGCCCAGGAAAGTCAAGATGTAGCGCTCTACAAAGACAAGCATAGAGATGTTTTAGTGCTCTGCATTTAATTTATTGTATAACCAATACAATGTATTAAAAAGTAGTTACTTGTTGCTTAGGCTTACTGCTATGCCATTATCCCTAGACTTCAAAAAGGCTAGCATTTTACAAAAGTTATGCAACTGAAAGCAATCAGTATGATTTTTCAGAAATTTGTTTCTTTTATTCCTATGCATGTGTTCAGAGAGATGAGCAGGACTCACTCAAGAATTCTCGTGCCTTCCACTTTTCCCGCAAAAACAGGAAACCCAAGATGGAGCTTGCTGTGTAGACCAAAATACAAAGCATTCTTGTTACTTAAAATAAAAGAAAGTGTAAACAAAAATCTTATTTCAACTAGTTGCTAAATACATCTCTCACTTTCGTTTAATTTAACTTGATTAACTAAAACTACAAATGAAAAAAATAACAAAAATAAAAATACATAGACATATTTAAAGATAAAAAAGTCAAAATACACATTTTTTTATTAAACTGACAATGTAAAAAGAGATTAATTCTAAATATTTATAAAAACTATAATAGCAGCATGATACTAACGTAATACTCCTTCAGAGCTTTATTACCTATAAAATACAATTAATATGTTTTTGTTATATCAAATATGTGAAACAGTAAAAACGGTGTAAAATATGGAACTAAAGGCAACATAACAGAATTATGGATGATGAATACCTACATATGACAGAAACGGCATTAAGTGGTGCTATGAGAGAGAGCGGTGCAAATGCGTAAGACACAAACAGGGCGGCCTCCCCCAGAACCATCAGCACCAGACCAGACCACCAGCTCTTACTGTAGTAGTACTGACTGGGGTCTTTATTTCCCGCCAGCATCACGTGACTTTGTTTCTGCAAGAAAAAAAAAACATCAGTCATGATGACATGTGTTTGTCTTTTACACCTTCTTTTCAAACCCACTCCCTTAGATACGGTAACAAACAACACCCGAGTTATAAAACAATCTGTTGAGAAGTAAATACAAGTGTCTGACTTTCACCTGACAGGGTGTAACGAACACACCCTGACCCTTAATCACAATGTAACTACAAGTGTAGGCTGCAAATATACACTTAACGTTACCTGAATGCTGACTGAGATGCTGACCAACAGGTTTCCAAAGATAGCTAACAATGTTCCAATGAGGTTTTCCTGTGGATAAATCACAAAGATACGTTACGACTTTGAAGTGTCACCCAGAGAAATTCAGTGTGCATAAAAACAAAACACAGGTCACGTAATCATCCCGTAAACCATCGGGAAAGTCCTGTTAAAATGTAAAGATGTTTATTGTAACTGAAACCTTCCAGGACATGTGTGATATGTTTATGTGTATTCTACTTTGAGTTTTATTGAAAACATCTCGTCATAAACTCACGGTATAAGAGTCTGCCGTCACAGCTTCCTCTCGAGCTATCCTCACGCCGTCCATCCTTAAATCAGATGACATTTCCGTTACACACGCATCACCGAGCCCGTCTCACAGCTCGGTCCAGTCTGGACGAAAGTTGGCTCTACTTTCCTCTGTTTTGGCTGCGGTTTACGTGGATCGCCATTTTCGAAACGCCGTTCCTTCTTCTTCTTCTTCTTCTTTCAGGTTTAATGGCGGTTGGTAACTCATCTCAAATGTGCATTACCGCCACCTACCAGCCTGGAGTGTGAGTATTAGAATGACATCAAAGGAGAGGTGGAGAAAAAAAGAAAAGAAAAGAAAAGAAAAATTGCTTTGTTGTTTTATGATGGTTTTGACCTCTGCTCTACTTATTGGTACTGGTACATCTAGTGTTTCATGCTTTAGAGATTTTTTATTTGCTAGCAGATCCACAACTTCATTTCCTTCCACCCCTACATGGGGAGGAACCCAAATGAAGGAGACAGCATTCCCTTATTATGAAGTGTGAGAAGCAAGTGGAGTGTTTGATAAATGAGGTCTTGTTTACATGAAGCTTTCCCAGATTGAATACTTAATAATGCTGATAAACTGTCTGAGGCTATAACAACACATTGGTTCTGATTATTTTCTTCCACCCAACCTAGTGCCAGTAAAATTGCTACCAACTACACAGAAACGCGCCGTTAATTAATACAAGGTTAATTTTATATAATTGTTTAATTTTGGAAACAACACATGACATTTATAATATCATGTGTACTATTTTCAGCCTGTGAAGTGGGCTTACTTTCATGAAAGTTGTAAAATACTTTTTGGACAGCAGGTGGCAACAGTGCACCTTCTTAATATTTTTTTTCATCTCCTGATCATGGTTTGACTCTTGCATAATACTCATATTTTTGGGTACACAGCTTTATGAGAGTTGTTATCTCTACAAAAGCACAGTTGGCGTTAAGACTTTTTCAAGACCTACACCTAAACCAAACTCATACCCACATCTGGACCATAACCACCACAGACAAGAGAGCATCAGATATCATATATCGATATACAATTTTTAATAAAGTTTCACTTTTGGGGAACCAGATTTGAATACTCAGTTAGATCCTTATACCAGACCCACAGAATCCAGACTAAGACCTGTCATTCCATGAAACCAGGCTTTATATTCCAATGAACTGAAATGCTGATTTTATAGTACAGAAGCCAAGAAGTTCAAAGCCATAGAGGTCTTGTGAAATGGTGAGGATTTTGTGCCAACCATCTGTAATTGGAAATTATTTACTAAATAAAAAATAATCACCTAAATATCACAAAAGATGTTTATATGAGACCAAGACCACGAGACCACAAGATTCTGCCTGAAAGCAGTTGTGACTTCACCTTAAGTTATACAATGTTCCAACAGTGATATTTTGCAATTTTCCATTGTCATATCCCAGAGCTATGAGGCTCTAACGGGCTGAGAACAATTATTATGACATTGAAATGAAATGACGCACAAACCAGTCCTGTTGTTTTAGGGGCCACTAATTCCACTTGGCTTAACAGGAGTATTCCAACTTTTTTTTTTTCACCTGCCAGTGACTGATAAAACACTGCAGACAATGAGTAAATGGGTTTTGGTGTGACATAAAACAAATCTGTGACCTTTCACCATTTCGTTAAGGATAAAAGAATTTATAGTCATTTTGTTTTGTTTTTTTGTAGTGAAGAGGTACACCCATGTCGTAATAGTTACAGATGTTATTAGACATGTGTCATCACTGCATGCATGCTCAGATGTCATTGGGTGTGGAAGGCCTGTGGAAAACAAATCTTTAGATCATCCACTGTAAGTATCAGGATTATTTTTAACTCCTGCTTAGTGTGCCAAATATCCAGAAACATTTAATCGATTAGTCTGAATATCAAATGGATTGGAAATAAAAATGAAGACATTTTACCTAACAATAATCTTAATAACATTTTGCAAAAAAAAAAAAAAAAAACCCAGAAAACATCTCTGACAAGCAGGCATCAGAACTTTTCCTAGTTCCATGGAACATATCTTGAATGATATATCAAGTATATATAGTTATATGTAGTTATATATATGATATATAGTTTGATTTGAGGCAAGATCTGAATATCAAAACTTTTATAATAAGCACAAGAATTTTAGAAAAACATTGGAGTGATGTCACTATAGCCTGTAGATGCATCGGACGGTTGCAGAGCATCAGTCTTTCCTGCTGTGATGTTTCCAGCACTAAATATGAATGTTTAATAATGCTTCTATCTCCGACCCTTGGTGAAATACACCCATGCACTGACACCCAGAAATAAAGGAACATTCTTTCCCTTCAGCCTGTCCTCAGGAGGGGAGCAGCATTCATGATGGAATGGTGTAACTTACTATAAAGTTTTAGATTAAAATCTTTAATAAAGGTTCCTTCAATTTAAACTTTTCTAGGGTAAAAACAATATCAGAGAAGCTTTTCCTTACATGTTTTTAAGAGTTTAAGAGTTAAAGTGTTGTATGATTTTTCATGTGCAGTAGTTGTTGTTGTTGTTTTTTTGTACAGAAAATAGCTTATGCCTGACACTGTGAAAAAATGTGCCGTAAGAAATCACTCCTCAAAACTCCTCAAAATCACTCCTCTTTAAATATGCAAAGCAGAACTAAAATGTTAAATGACTCCCAGGACAATTGTTAAAAGTACAATTCCTCTTTACCTTTTGATGTATTTAGGAAATACCCATAAATGATCCATCTTTTCAGTTCCTGAAACTCTATTATTCTACCTATAAACATGTTACTACTGTAATTTTTGGCTTAAGCCTTTATAATTATTGTTGACTCACATTAATTTATGTACTCTTTTTTTTTTATTAATCAAAGCAATTTACAAATGAGGAGCATCATAAGTATTTTGAGGCAACAATATGTGTAGTATACAATGGCAAGATTATAGTATAAACTAGGCTAGACTAGACAACTTAACTAGACTAAACTACACTTGACAAAAGCCACTCAAACCTCCACTCAAAAATGCTTTTCTGTAAGAGTAAAAACATATTTATTTAAAAACATTTACTGTGTATTTCAAATAAAACAGTCAAATATGTTCTATAGCAATGGCTCACACCTCTTCAAGTATGGCTTTGCCTCATGCTGCAAGTGTATATTCTCTGAAAAATAATTATTTGAAACATTCCTTATAACCACAACGTTTTTCTGTTGTTTGTTCTATAGGTTATATGAAGCACATTCAGATAACACCTCAGAAATTAAAGCATACTTTACATATGAGTATGTCAAAGGCTCTCTAAATTATACAGAATTAGCTTGCAGTATGTGAAAGCAGCCATCTGTTTTAAAGTGCCTTGGTTTGTGAACCCAATAAGTCTCCTGAAAGAGTTTTGAAAGTTTGAGTGAAATATTTTCCTTTTGACTGGCTGGTACTTCATCATCATTTACAACCCATTCTCACTCCAAAGGCGTCAAAAACCGAAGCATGGTCAAGCGCCCCTAGCGTCACTTTTATGACGCCAAATGTGCCTCTCGGCGTCGACCATCGAAGCACTACGACCTTCATTGCTTTCAATGGGAAACTTTTGGCGTCAGAATTCGACACGAGGACATGAGATGTTTATCGCTATGAAATCACGTTCAAGAAGTCTCATTCAGCACACATCGCGATACTTGCTATCAGTTCCACAGTTTGGGTGAGTAGTCCTAAATACGCTCTTTTAATGCCTTTTATCAAATGTATTCTGTCTTCTTTATTAATCAGATTAGTGCCATATGTTTAATCGCTGTATTATATCGGTCATCCGCGGCTGTCTTTGAGTTTCATTGCGTTTAAATAAATGAACACAGCTGCTAATTAGTGTGATTAAACTCTATCTGTCACGTGACGTGCCATAGACCTTCGATCCGTTTTATATTATTATTAATTTCAGGATCAATGATGTAAGTTGTATTTGTAGTAAAATCATGGTAATCACGACACAATAGTAATAAATGAAATGTGAAGTTAAAACACAGTAAATGGGACATTAGTAACTGTAACTGTAGTTTTACTATGATATATTAATAATCAATACAACAATACAATAATCACCAAACCAGCTATGTTTGTATCACTGTAATGTTAGTGTTTTTATGTGCTTTTATATGACAGATATCACAGTAATCATGTGTTCTGTACCATGCTTTTAATACCTTTTAATGTGAATCAAAAAAAAAAAAAATCAAATTAAAAATAAATAATAAAACATGTATTTTTCCATCTTGCAGTTCATTCATATCAGTTTATATATATATATATATATATATATATATATATATATATATATATATATATATATATATATTGCTCACAGATCATTATTAACATTCTGTATATAATTCAATTTTATTTTCTCTCCCCTTTTTTATTATTTTTATTTTTAGCTGAAAAGACGTAAAGGCAGTCAGCCCAGTGGTGTTTCTGGAGAGGGATTCCTTCAGAAATGGAGAAGACAGAAAGCTGCGGAGGCAGATATTTGCAGCAGTAAGTCTGTGATAGTTTGTCTCTTTTATCAAAAATTCCTGCTGTTATAATTTGTACAGCATTTGTTGTTTCTTAAACTGTTGCACTGTCCAAATACCCACACTTGCCATCTTTTCACTTGACCACTTGATTACTTAATTGAAGTCTTTCCTGTATTTGGCCTAGTGTTCGAGTGAGCATGATGACCACGAGTGTGTGTTGAACTTTTCATGACCTGATGACTGTGTTTCCCAATCCTGATCCTGGAGAAGCCCAGCACTGCACGGTTTTGGTGTCTCTCTTATCTGCCTTGGAGTCTTTGGTGTCTCTCTTATCGGTCTTGGAGTCTTCACTGATGAGCTGATGAGTTGAATCAGGTGTGTTTGATCAGGGAGACATCTCAAATGTGCAGTGTTGGGCTTCTCCAGGACCAGGATTGGGAGCCACTGCCTTATGGGACACTTATGTGTTTAAAGAGATTTTTAATATCTAATTATCAATATTTCACATACTGTACTAAACACATCACAGTCTTAATAATCCAGTTTAACACTTGTATGATATTGTACAAGCCCCAGGATGGTCTCATCTGACACTATCAAAAGAATTCATATGACTATAGCTTGTTATTAATTACTTGCTTTCAATAATGGATTCATTTAACATTTAATTTTACAGCATCTTTACAGAGGCTGCTTTTATGGTCTAAACAAAACACAGTGTAATGTATAAGTTGAATGTAATGTAATATTTCTGTTTTACAGGATTGTTTGAGGATAACGCTGCAGTTCTCCATCATGCACAAGGACTCACCTCGTTAACTCTTTATCCCCCACACACACAGATATGGTCCCTGGATCAGTGATTAGACTTTGCAGTGGTTTGATTTTTGCAGAAGATGTAACTTTGTTTTATTTATAAGCTCATAATGAATACATTACAGAACCAGTGATGAAAACAATAGTTAAAAATAGTATTTTTCGTATTGATAAAGCATTTTGTTGTCTTTTTCAAGCTTCATACAGTGAACTTTTTAGACTTTAATTAAGAGTTTTAGTAAAGGAGATATTCATACACAGTCATCCCCTAGCTCCAGTTATGAAGTGAATTCATGATGTTATGTCAAAGCTAGCAGGTGTTTGTTTTCCTGAACACTTTCTCTGTCTTCCATTGTTCAGACAATCAGTGTTTATTTGATGCTGTGCTGATTGAGTTTTATAGATGATATTGCACACTTGACATGCATGTCTTCATGTTGGTTTTTTTGTGAGTTTGAAACATTTACATTGTGTTGTATAACATTTTGGTCAATTTTATTTTTTTAATAAAATTGATCTTTTTCCAGTGTTCTCTGAAAGACATACTGTATTTACTGTTTTGTTTTTTAATAAAAGCATTTTCATTTGCATACTGTAAATAGTTAATGTTTACAACATAACTGCCTTTTTATTCTTTATGGTGGCAAAAACGAGCTTGGTGACAGAGGATGCAGTGTAGTAATTTGGGCATGTTGTCTTTAAATGAGTTTGACATATCAATAAATAATGGAAGATCCTTACAAAAATATGCATGTTTATTATGCTTTATGTATTTATTTGTTCATTCATTCATTCATTCATTTATAATGGTAAATCACAGAAACACAATTTTTTAACTTTAAAACACAATGTAATATACGATGTAAATTTTAGAAGCACGTCATTTGATTAGTAAATATATTTGTCTTTGGTCAAAAAAAAAAAATACAAATCTTAAAAATGTGTCTTATATTTAATGAGAGGAATCTATCTGTTGGATACAACTGCGACTGCTGGGCATGTGCACATCAATATTGCCCAATTTTTTGTCAAGCTGAACATGGGAGGAAGGTGAAGACGTTAATAAAACAGAATCTAATAAGTAGCAAGCTTAATCTATTGTTAACCGAATCTATCCCTTCAGCCGAAAAACGAAAGACATCTGTCATACATGGATAAGGAAGTGTGACGCTGCTGCTCAGCTTTGATGTCATTGGCTATGACTTTTCAGGACAGTCTGTGGTTGGACTATCTTTTAACCCATATTAAACAGCGCATCATGTTAAAAAGTATGTTTTGCTCCTATCATCACATTAGTAATATATTAAGTCAACAATGAAGTGTTGCTATCTTGAGAAAAATGACATCTTTAGCGAGATCCTAATCCTAACCCTAAGCATAACTTCAATGAACTACAAAAACAGCCCCCCAGTGTTGCCTTTCTATAGATAGAACGACGGAGGCTTGTGGGTAATGTAGTTTAAAACTTTTTATTAACGAAACTAAATTATTTATTTATTTTAAGGTAAACTGGATATCTAAATATGTTTATTGTGCAAACATCTGTGATATATTTGAGAGGCAGGCTGAAATGTGGTATTTTACAGTGAGCAATATTTAAAATGCTTTTATGCCAGCTTTCCACTTATTTCTGAAAACTGAGCTCAACATTATTTTATCAGCATAGCATAAGTAATAATCCTGCCCATTTTCTCTTTGATATGTTAATTGGACTCTGATTTACAGCCATTTGAAATGTACAGTTTTGGGCTCTTCCGGGGGGTGCTACTGGGCCCCTGGGGGTAGCAGGGCAGTAAAACCTACATATATGTATTCTCCTCATCATGAACAACAAACTGAGCTGAGTCACATTTATATCTGACAGTTTTCACAGTCCTCTGTTTTCTATTCTATTCATCATGGCTATTATACCTTTTGACAGGACATTGTGAGGCCATCTGATGAAACATGGAAAAATTATAAAGAAATGATTTAATAATGAAAATAATAGATTATTTCTTTGATTTTTGAAGTAAATGGCAAGAAATATAATGGATGAACCTGCAACAACTTGCCATTATCTATTCCCCACTGTAAAGCAGTAATCAAGGACAATGTATACACATTGTGATACTTCACTATTACACAAGGACAAATTCATGCAGTGCTAAGAATATTAATTTATATATATATATATATATATATATATATATATATATATATATATATATATTAGCATTATATATAACTAATTAGCCGAAATCAGTGTAAAAATGTCCTCCTCACCCCCATATCTTGCTCCTCATGTGCTGGACATCAGTAATGTGCGTGCTCTTGGTTTTAATGCAGTACAAGATCCACGTTGATCATTCCTGCTACATTCTCAGTTATCCCTCAAGTGTTTGTAACAATAAAGCCCATGGCACCATATTGTAATGCAGAATAATTAATCTTGTAACTCCCTGTATTTCACAAAAAAATTGCATATTTGTTACTAAAATATAAAAAAATACTTTCTGGTGTACTGATGTCCCAGATGTTATTAATCCGATCAAAAATGTTTATGTCTTAAATAAAAAAATAATCCCAATAATTAATATGTCGTTTTTCCAAGTCTAAAATAAACACATATGAGCCTACCTAGTAAAATGATGTATTTACCAAGAATCTTCAGAACACAATATTCACCATTTTCATTTTATTGAAGCATAGACTATAAAGTTGATAAAGTAGCATCAAGACAAATAAGATTCAATGAAAATAATTATCATCAAAGATACATTAACCTCATATATAAATCAGTTCACACAGATGAGTGATGAAATGTCCTTAAAAGTCACACAGTCCCATCCAGTCAACTGTGATACAGATCATGTGATACATATAAGACATGTGATACTGTTCCAGAAAATAATGATTCCCATCATCACATCTAAACTGGTTTCATCTCCCCATCTTGTTCTTCTTCTCTCGTGTCTGGAAACAGTTTGTGGTTGATATCCAGCACTGATGTGGTGTAGCTTGTTCTCAGCCAGAGGATCTCTCAGTCCTAACATCCCAGACCTGGTCAAAGTGAAACAAACAAACAATGCAGATGAAGTTGTTTAATGGACAGAGAGCGCAGCTTATGTTCTGTGTGGTTTTAGCAGGGTGAGTAACTATGACCCTTGTAGTACTGTACACTTACCATTCTTCAAGCTGTTTTGAGACCTTTTGAGAAGCTTTTTCTCTGAAGAGAATTTACCACATCCTCTTCTTTCAGTCCTTTCAAGAGCATCACTTGGTCAAAACCTCTCATTTGGCTGATGAGATCATCTGTACAAATAAAAATACTGCAATAAATATGTCATTCTCCAAGAATTAAGAAAAAGTTACAGAAGCAAAGGTCTTGCTCATGAGACTGCATTAGCATGTGTAGTTCTTAGAGACTCTAGAACTGATCTAATGTTGCAGTAAATGTGTTTTTTTCCTCTAGAATCTTTCTCCAAAGTTCCTGACTTCTCTCACAAATGTGTTTTAGTCTGTGCAGTGTAAGGCCTGGCTTCAAACCAATCAACTATCAATTCACAATTTATAACATAACATTTACAAAACAATGAAATAATGTCAATTGGTGTTAATATCAACTAAACCAATTTCATGATACTTGTCTGCTTTTAAAACAGGTGGTGTGTTTTTAAAAACATAATATTAAAAATGTCCAGTCACACTTTGCTAACATGCTGTAATTGTAATAGTATAAAACGAAATCAAGGCTGACATGACCAGTTCTGTGAGAGATCATCATAAAATGTTGTATAACATTGCTTCAACACACACATACCAGAGGACTTCTGTTTGTTTGAGCTCAAGATGGCCGTCTTCATTCCTCATCCTGAGCAAATCATTTCCTTGGTCTTCCTTCTCTTCTGTGAAACAAGATAATCTCTACTTACTCTGTGTACAATTAACATTGCTCATTAAACATAATTAAGTTAATTTAAAGTAAGATTCAGACCAGAGCATTTTTGGAGTAAACAAATGTACCTGGGAAGAGCTGATCATGGCAAGATTCGCTGAGACTCAGTAATAGCTCTTTTAGGTTTTAGGAAGGTTTGTGAGGGTTGGCTCTTAAAATAGCTGTTGAGCTCGATATTTTAGACCTGAAAAAGAAGAACAGCATTATCTGGAAAAATCCTGTAAGACAGAAGGAAGGACATATTATTAATAACGTGCAGCTTGTACATTACACCTCTGTAAAGATGCTGTAAAATTAAATGTTAAATGAATCCATTATTGAAAGCAAGTAATTAATAACAAGCTATAGTCATATGAATTATTTTGATAGTGTCAGATGAGACCGTCCTGGGGCTTGTACAATATCATACAAGTGTTAAACTGGATTATTAAGACTGTGATGTGTTTAGGGATCTTTTTTAAGACTTTGACCCTGTCCAGATACCCACACTTGCAGTCTTGGCCACTTGAGAGTGTGTGTACGTGACAGTGTGTGCACAAGACTGTCCCCGGTCTTAATAATGCCAAAGCACAGCGTCCTTAACACACACTAAACCTCTCCAATACTGCTCCGGAGCGCTATACAAAGCTTAGTGTATCCCATCATGCATCATGTTTTGGAATAAATCGTCAGACTTTTTGCCGAGATCTCACAAGAGGTCATGGAAAGCTGTCCAATGTACAGTATGTGAAATATTGATAATTAGATATTAAAAATCTCTTTAAACACATAAGTGTCCCATAAGGCAGTGGCTCCCAATCCTGGTCCTGGAGAAGCCCAACACTGCACATTTGAGATGTCTCCCTGATCAAACACACCTGATTCAACTCATCAGCTCATCAGTGAAGACTCCAAGGCAGATAAGAGAGACACCAAAACCGTGCAGTGCTGGGCTTCTCCAGGATCAGGATTGGGAAACACAGTCATCAGGTCATGAAAAGTTCAACACACACTCGTGGTCATCATGCTCACTCGAACACTAGGCCAAATACAGGAAAGTCTTCAAATAAGTAATCAAGTGGTCAAGTGAAAAGATGGCAAGTGTGGGTATTTGGACAGTGCAACAGTTTAAGAAACAACAAATGCTGTACAAATTATAACAGCAGGAATTTTTGATAAAAGAGACAAACTATCACAGACTTACTGCTGCAAATATCTGCCTCCGCAGCTTTCTGTCTTCTCCATTTCTGAAGGAATCCCTCTCCAGAAACACCACTGGGCTGACTGCCTTTACGTCTTTTCAGCTAAAAATATAAATAATAAAAAAGGGGAGAGAAAATAAAATTGAATTATATACAGAATGTTAATAATGATCTGTGAGCAAAATATTTATATATATATATATATATATATATATATATATATATGAAAATAAATATATATATATATATATATATATATATATATATATATATATATATATATATATATAAACTGATATGAATGAACTGCAAGATGGAAAAATACATGTTTTATTATTTATTTTTTTATTTATAAATTTATTATTTATTATTTGATTTTTTTTTTTTTTTTTTTGGATTCACATTAAAAGGTATTAAAAGCATGGTACAGAACACATGATTACTGTGATATCTGTCATATAAAAGCACATAAAAACACTAACATTACAGTGATACAAACATAGCTGGTTTGGTGATTATTGTATTGTTGTATTGATTATTAATATATCATAGTAAAACTACAGTTACAGTTACTAATGTCCCATTTACTGTGTTTTAACTTCACATTTCATTTATTACTATTGTGTCGTGATTACCATGATTTTACTACAAATACAACTTACATCATTGATCCTGAAATTAATAATAATATAAAACGGATCGAAGGTCTATGGCACGTCACGTGACAGATAGAGTTTAATCACACTAATTAGCAGCTGTGTTCATTTATTTAAACGCAATGAAACTCAAAGACAGCCGCGGATGACCGATATAATACAGCGATTAAACATATGGCACTAATCTGACTAATAAAGAAGACAGAATACATTTGATAAAAGGCATTAAAAGAGCGTATATACGACTACTCACCCAAACGGTGGGACTGATAGAAAGTATCGCGCGATGTGTGCTGAATGAGACTTCTTGAACGTGATTTCATAGCGATAAACATCTCATGTCCTCGTGTCGAATTCTGACGCCAAAAGTTTCCCACTGAAAGCAATGAAGGTCGTAGTGCTTCGATAGTCGACGCCGAGAGGCACATTTGGCGTCATAAAAGTGACGCTAGGGGCGCTTGACCATGCTTCGGTTTTTGACGCCTTTGGAGTGAGAATGGGTTGTCATTTATTAGTCGCTACTGCTAGACTACATGCAATTGCCAATCTTTACTAAGTGAATCTTTCTCTCACCCACTTTAATATTTCATTATGCATAATGTAAGAAGTTTTCCTGATAGTTGCAACTGAATTTCTCAGAAACGTATTATCAGTGAGAATTTCAACAGCATAGATAGCCTATTGCAGATAAGCATCAAGCAGCATAGGAAACATAACTTGAATTTCACTAAACTAGACAATATTTTAAGGGTACAGTGTCTTATGATTCTTCTTATGCTTCCATGACCTTATGATACTTCTTATGTCTTTATGATACATTCTCTCTCTGTGTGTGTGTGTGTGCGTGTGTGTGAGTGTGTGTGTGTGCACTCAGGGGGTTATTCAGACTAGCTGACAGACCAGTTGTCTGCATTTCCTCCCTCTAATAAGTCAGGCGTTTCTAAAACTCTATTCATGCTACCTGCAGGCTCATTCTTTAATGGCACTTTAGTCTTTCTTCACAGCCTCTCTCATTTGAAATTCAGCAAGACAGCAACTTTAAAAGTAGTGTTTTTATCATGTTATGCTATGGGCGATATGATTCCAGTTTCAGTCAAATTTACAACTGAATAGCTATGAATAACTGAATAAAGCTCAAGCAATAGTTAATTATTTATTAATAATTCAAATATAATGATATTATGATTCTGGAGACATCAAGAAATATTTCACCCAAAAATGCAAATTTGCTTAAATTTACTCACCACCAGACCATCCAAGACACAGATGAGTTTGTTTCTTCATCTGAAAATATTTGGATAAATTTAGCAGTACATCACTTGGTCACCAATGGATCCTCTGTAGTGAATGGGTGCCGTTATAATGAGACTTTAAAAGGCTGATAAAAACATATTAAGACACAATAATCCACACAACCCCAGTACATCAATTAAATCTTGTGAAAAGTTGCATGTTTGTAAGAAATAAATCCATCAGTAAGGTGTTTAAAATACATTTGGTCAAAATACTGGTCAAAATACAGTGCATAATCCATAATAACACTTCCTATAGTGCAAATGTCCATGCGATGTTATCCTCTCACATCAAAATCCACTGACATATTTGTTTAGAACTGTTTTTGCTTGTAAACGTTGCTTGATCAGTGAATATTTTTCACCTGATTTAGACCGCTTTCTCACTGGAAAAAACAAAACTATAGATAGAGGACTCATATTTTAGCCGGAAACAATGGTTTGAAGTTAGTTAGTCTTTATGAGGGATTGTTTACTAAAAACAAGCCGTTTTCCACTGCACAAGAGGTTCATTCATGGACTGGAGAGGAGTCGTGGTATATTTTGATGTTGTTACCAGTTGTTTGGACTCTCATTCTGACGGCACCCATTCACTGCAAAGGGTCCATTGATTAGCATATGAAGTAGTTACATTTTTCTAAATCTGTTCAAATGAAGAAACAAACTCATCTACATTTTGAATAGCCTGAGGATGAGTAAATTTTTAGCAAATTTGCATTTTGGGTGAACTATTCTTTTTAGTCTCTGTCTGACACACCTCTATTTCCACACCCACATTAAACAAAACTTGGCAGGCAATCTCTCATGAGATGAAGAATCAGTCTATAAGTTTTATATATTGTTTCACTGTAATGCTTTTATGCAGCAGTGATGAAAAAGAAGCTAACTGCTCACTCTATTTTTGGCCTTGCCATTTTACTCCGGAAGCAAGTTTCTGGCGGTACCTGAATTTTTGCGATGGAATGAAGGTTCGTTAGAGGGTTGTGGTAAGGCAGGCTTTTCCTAAAACCTCCACAGGTTTAGACTTGCCTTGGAACGCATTTAGAGGTATTTAAACATTGTTCCAAGAGACAACAATGACAATGACATCTCCGTCCAAATGTGAGTGCAGCCACTAGGGAGAAATGAAGCATAGCGCGGCTGTGACTTGTTTAATCAGAATTATTAAAGAGGATTAGGTCATTAGAGGATAACAGGGTGTAACCATACCTCTATCATTTGTCATAAAATTTGCCTTAGAAACACTAATTAAAATGTTCTCATGACAAGAATGTAAAGATTTGGAAAAACCTATAAAATAAATAATGTATTAAATAAATAAAAAAATAAATAAAAAATAAATAAAAAATAAATAATAAATAATGCCTATAAATAATTAGGTGATGGACACACAAAGATAATGTTGAAATTGAACCTGTGACCCATTCATTCATGGCTAGCACAGTGCAGCACTTTATCCCTGGCTAAATGGCACATTTAAAATAAAAAGAGATATAGTTTGGGGAACCATAATTTTTTGCATATATATTTGTGTGTGTGTGGAATAGATAAATAGATAATCAAATACACACCCACATGTTTGCTATCCACAGATAGGACATCCCATTGTGTCCATTACATACCTTAACCACTTAACTGCCACTTACGTTTTTGACTTGAATGTGCATGATACAAACCTAAATTTTTATAATTCATGACTGAACACATTTTGTTAAATGATATTGATGTACCATTTACATGGTAATGCAACGTCTGATTTTAAAATGGGTTTTAAAGGATGAATTTTGAGATTTTAAGTTTTCAGTTGATATATAATTTCTGATGATTTCTAAAATGTGATAGAATGTGACTCACCTTCGATGCTTAATTCACTAGCTTCACTAGATTATGATCCTCTTCCTAACCCATTATTCCTTGAGATTAAATTCAGTAATAGACACTGGAAGACATTCTTTATTATGTATGAAAAGAAACAGCTGAAAAAACATCTAAAGCTTTAGGTATGCAGTGAACACCTCCACACTGAAAATCCGGGATTGATTTTATACAGTAAATTAAAATAAATACACAGTTTGGGGATTTTGATTAAAAAAAAAAAAAAAAGGAATGAAACATAAAATGAACAAGAAATATTTAGGATTTTGCACTATAGTTTACTGATGAAATTAGTAAATATGTGACATTATGATTACAGGTCATTTGTGGATGTAAAAGTGTGTTTATGTGCATATTTATATGTTTATGATAATGTATAGAGTTCATGCTCAAAACAATCTAAAAATATTTTAAAAGTAAATTAAGTACACATGAATTATTTTTACACTAACGTTTTTTTAAGGGGGGAGGGTATAAGGTCTGTAATGGACATTTATGGGATGTCCTAACTGTGGAAAGCTAACTTAACGTGTATGTGTGTGTGTGTGTGTGTGTGTGTGTGTTTGATGACTTTGCGAGTGAGTTGTCACTTGTCTAGGTCAGTGTTAATGCAATAATGGTTTGTTTGTGCAGACTTGGTGTTAACAGTCTTCTCTGTGTGGTGAACAGAGGTTAATCCAGATGGACATATAGAGAGACAAGCATGGCACAGGGGAATAGGAGCTTTCCACAATGAGCCCTGACTTTTCAAAAGCCATCACATCGGAACAAAAGACCCTGTTTCATTTTCTTTCTGTTTGTTTGTGTCTTCCTTCATTTTTTCAGCACCTTGTAATCTCAGCCTTTGTTAGCATTTGGTTCAGGCTGAACCTGTTGTGTTACTGTGGGCACAAACCAGCACCTTTTACTTCTACCTCCTCCGCTTTACATGTTTGCCCCTTTCCCTTCTTTGCCTCATCCTTTCATTTCCAGGCGTGCTTTACAGTGTACTAAAGCCATAATGACATGAGACATTTGTCTTAGCCGAGTCTCTCCTGTTCTTCAGCAGGTGTCTGAGCAGGTGCATTCTGCATTCTGTCACTCCATGACTCACCTTCTCAGGTTAATCCACGGAGATACACTAGATTATAATCCTTTTCCTAACCCATTATTCCTTGGGATTAAATACGGTGATACACAGGAAGACATTGATTATCATGGACGAAAAGAAACAGTTAAAAAACATCCAAAGCTTTAGGTATACCGTGAGTCTGTTTCACACTGAATATCTGGGATTGAAAATCGATTTTTTTAAATGAAGAAAAAAAAGGGGGATTTGGATAAAAAAGAAGCAACGAAACATAAAATGAATAAGAAATACTTTGGCCTTTGCACTATATCTAGGTTACTGATAAAATGAGCAAATCTGTAACACTGATCATGTGATGTCAAAGCAAAAGGAGTAAATACGAATTATTACAAAATTCTGGTTATACATTTTTTCATATTAAATTTTACTCAAATGGTTATGCTAATAATTTGAAATAAATTACATATTTTATATTTATGATTATAATGATATTATATTACATATAATTATATTATTTATGCCTTAAAACGTGTCATACACGCATTTTCAGTTGGACTCCACTGTGTATAAAAATGAAGGAAATTTCATTTCATGTGTAAAATCTGACAGAACTGTAAAAATGACTAACTAGCAAATACAAACTATTATGCTTAATACAAAACATCAGCATTTGTTTTATGTGTTTGTTTGACATTTTGGAATAATGCTTTTAATTTTTTTTTTATTATTGTTTTTTATTTATTAATTGATTTATCTTGAAATTAAAATGCCTCAAATGAAATGGGGAAGTTAGGGGAAGAGGTTGATAGGGGATGGAATAATTGTTAGCTAACTTTTTTTTATTGTTTAATTGTTTGACTGATTTTCTTTTTTAATTTTAAATTTATTTTTTTTATATCTATTTCGTTTTTATTATTTCGGTTTTAGATATTTAACTCATCAAGTTAAAACAAATGAAAATGAGAAATGTTGCTTTGAAAACTAGCTGAAATAATATACACTGTTTATATTTTTTTGTATTATATTAAATGACACTATTTCTGTTAATGTTATTTTACTTTTATTCATTAAAAAACGATTATTAATAGAAAATAATATTTTATTAATGGTTGATTTATATTATTAAGCTTTACTTTTATAACAAAAAAGTTTTTTTTTGGTTTAAGTTTTTGTTATGCATAATAACCCTGCTTTATATTTGACAAACTTTTACGGCTTAGAAATAGGTTGTTGATTTTGATTGCTATCTTTTATTTGTAGTAGATAATTGTTCTAATATTTTTCAAATTTGATATAAATGGCAACGTAGTATAACATAATAAAAATTCTCTGCTCTACAACTAAATTTAGTTTTAATGAGCACATTTTCGCCATTTCTTTTCACTCTCTTCCGTTCACTCACTCTCTCTCTCTCTCTCTCTCTCTTCTGTGTGTTTGGCATTCTCTTTAACAAGACAGGACTTGTAGAGTGAAACTGGGTGAGATATTTTGTGTTGCGCATGTGAGAGGTGTGTGTGCTCTCTAAAGTTAGAACAAAAGCACTTGCAGATTTCATCTGAGTGGTAGGAGGTAGTGAGGGGATCATTTTCTGTGTGTGGGTAGATTTGAAGGATGCAGTATGTGTGTGTGTTTGTAGGGAGCACATGTGAATGTTACAGGAGGCGTTGAAGGCTAGCAGGGTGATGGTTCGGACATGTTTCCAAGGTTATTTACAATAAGCATGTGTGCTAGCGTTTGCATGCAGGGTCTCGACATGTTTCGTTTCTATTGCTGTTCCCATGTGGTAACAAATCCTGGAAAGCACAGAAACCTCACAATCCCACGGGAACATCTTAACCCATCCAGGGAAAGAATGAAAGGGAGAGAGAGGCAGATGCCTATCACACACACTCTCTGCCTCTCTCTTTCATTTGGTGTAATGAGGGATTGTTTCTTATTTATGCCAGTTTTGCTGCCAGTTCCCAGTGAGAATCCCACAGACCTTCACAAAAGCTTTGCAGATATTATTCCTCCCCAGCTCTGCTTATAGAAATCTAACACACACAATAGCACAAACTTTATATGAGGCAGGAGAACAGTGTGTTTGTGTGCCGCTTTAAAATCTATTTATATAATTTATTTCAAAGGTGATGTTAAGAAATGACAAGCTAATAGTTGACAAGTTAGATTTGGAGGGATTTGGAAAATGAAACTTTTTCAGTTAAAACAATCACATTTCCTGATGTAACGTTTTATTCATGGCCTTTATCAAGCAAATTTTGTTACATTAATATATGATAGTATTTCTCTCTTTTCAAGAAAAAAATGATAGGTTATCAGTCAGTTAAAGTTGAATTAATCTTTTAATACCAGTTTGGTGTAATAAACATGCTCTCTGATAAAATATTTTGTAAAAAAAAAATATATATATATATATAAAATGTTTTGAGGTTCTTTTAATATATTCTCTAAACCATAATTATTTTTCTTTATCAATTATCCTAAATGTTCCACTAATTGAATAATGACATATATATGACATATGATATATATTTATATATGTGTGTGTGTGTGTGTGTGTGTATATATATATATATATATATATATATATATATAGAGAGAGAGAGAGAGAGAGAGAGAGAGAGAGAGAGAGTGAGAGAGAGAGTGAGTGAAAGTGACATTCAGCCAAGTGACCCATACTCAGAATTCGTGCTCTGCATTTAACCGACCCAAAGTGCTTGCAATCACTCACTCACTCACACACACACACACACACACACACACACACACACACACACACGTGCGATGACACTCAGGGAGCAGTTGGGGGTTAGGTGCCTTGCTCAAGGACACCTCAGTCGAGACTCAAACCCACAACCCTATAGGGTTAGGAGTCAAACTCTCTAACCACTAGGCCACAACTTCCTCCTGTGTGCATATATATATATATATATATATATAATTTATTTAATGTAAATTACCATTTCTGCTCTTCTGTTACAGCATTTAGGTGCAGACAAAATCCCAATAAGGAAATATGAGACAATTGTATCTTGCAGGTATGTCAGTGTGTGTTTTCATACTCAGTGTCCTTCAGTTACGACAGTCACAGGATAGCCTGAAACTAGGATTAGATCTGACCAATAAATATTACAGGTCACGCCTCTGCCACCAGTAATTTTACCATTACAATGTGTGTGTGTGTGTGTGTCCTGATCCCTTCTGAATGATTCAGACTGATCTGGGCGTTTGACCCTAAGTCATAGATTTTAATCACATCTTGAGTAACATCTGGCAGTTTCACTGGGTCTACTGTGTTTGGACTAAGAGGACGTTTGAATGTGCAATCACAATTGAGCTGAATCTTTCAGAGCGTGTCTCTTCTCAAATACATCTCAAATGCTATCTTGCACATTTTAGACTAAATAGAACATAATTTCCCCTTTAGAACAACCAAAGAACTTTTTTTTTTTTTTTTTTACCAAAATCAGATTAAAAAAAAGTGAGATTTCACATATGCATTACAAGTTAATATGAAGATAATTTATGCAACATAATAAAAATGAGAATAATATGAGCAGAGGTGATTCATTCAAGGAGGAAAACAATAGAAGTAGAGCCACTGTATCAAGGTTATAAGGTGTGTTTTTGTAGATTGTGATGAATTATGTTGTTTGGATGTCATTTTTTTATCATTCTTCTCATTTAATAGATTTATCCTGCAGTATTAATATAAATATCAGTGTATGACAGACGCAGAGCATTGACAGGTCTGTGAATACACTGGAACAGACTTTTTGACACTGATTTTGCTTATTATATTCAGCTCTGATGATGAACGGCTCATATAGATAATTAATCTCTGGTGATGTGATGCTTAAATATCAAACGATCATACAAAATCTGGGATTCCAAATCAAATTTGAGCCTGCACCTCAAGAATCTTTTAGGATATTGTAACATTTAACACATAAACACACTGACACGAATGGAATAAGATATATTTAAGATATATATATTTCTAGAGCTAACTATATAAGTACATTTGTGACATTGATGTGGCTTTTTGTACAGATCTTTGCATCATCTCAAATCATGCTGAACAACATGATTATCATGTGTATTCAAATAATAGACGCTAAATTAGAAGTATTTTCAATAGTGGATTTTGGGCTTCACTTTATATTTTATTTCATCTGATGTGGGAACACTTCTTATATTCATTTCCCATCCATTTCTTTCTTTATATTTGCTTTCTCTTGCATGTACCTCAGTGATGGTGCATTTACTCTGGTTTCTGAGTGTTCAGCATGGTTTCTAGGTGTGAAATGATCCCTTTAGAAAAGCTCCTTGCTCTAATGGCTCTTTCCCTTTATGTTCTCACTTCCAGCAGAACTCATTGGATCTCAACGAGGCTGTTCACACACTTGCTGCTTAGTCTGATATTAGATCTGCTAACATTATATCAAGGATCAGTGTGATTCTGTTCAGTCATATGATAATGCCAGAGAAAATATGCAGAAACTTGTTTACAGGCATACAGGAACCAACACGGCAAATTATGTATTTGAATATTTGTCTGAACTCCATCATGAAGAGATAATAGAGATGAGAATATGCATTTTATTTTGAGATAAACTAATAGCACTTAATAAAACCCTGCTGAAATATGACAATAGAACAGAAATAAACACTGTGTGTTCCTGATATATATATATATGTATGTATGTTATTAGTGAGAAATTGCATTTGTGTCCAGGAACTCACGCTCATTTACTGTAAACCACTACAGTGTTATCAGCATTCCTGAATTCCTTCCTTACTTCTTCTAATCTATTTCTTCAGCACATTTTCTTCGGTTCAAATCCAGAATGCCCAAGGGGTCTGAGGTGTGTGCATGTGTGAATCTGTGTGGGTGTGTGTGTGGAGACAGGCCGCAGAGCACACACACAATGCCAGATTCGTTGAGGTCTTAACAAAACTCAGATTAATGTGCACACATGAACACAAGCATGTCTGCTATATATTCATGCATAGATATGATATGCAAACACTGAAATACTGTGTATTCTATACTGCGTATAGAAAAAATATACTAAATCTATCATTATTTCTACTAAGTAAAACACACAACTTATAATATATATATATATTTTTTATATTTTAAAGATTCAAAAGAAAGTATCTGTCTGCATCAGTTACTGTCTGTGATGCAGATTCATATTTGATATATGATTCTGACAAGGTGGATTTTATTCTGCAAATCATGCATGCATTCAGCAAACAGAGAACGCTTTGGTAAAGTTCTCTCACAGTTATGAACAAACATTCTTCCAGTAACATCAGTAGAAAAGTAGTGTTCACAAAATGTTTTAAAAAATAAACGATGGAATTGTTTTGTTGCTGGCTACACAACCAAGAAAACATGTTTTGACAGAATCTTTTTTTTTTTTTTTTTTTTGAGAAAAGTAATATTAATTTAATTTGCAACTGGCATGACACACATATAAACATATTTTAGAAAAGCTTAATATAGCATGTAATGGGAAAGTAATTAAAGGAATGTTCTTGTTATATTGTTTTTCAAAATAGAAAAAAGTGGTGGAAAGCCATAAATACCATGTTTTCAAAACCCTCTTTTGTCATTCTGTCAGAGATTGAGAATGACACAATATTTCATTTGCATGTTAAAACCTTGCTCTTACACCAGTGCCTTCAGTTTCTGATCCCGAATAAGATGCATTTCACACCTGTAGCTGGAGACTTTCAGTCTTTTATATTAGGTGTTAATGAGTTAGCCCCCCCCCACCCCCCACCAAACACACTCACACACATGCTGGAGTTTCTCTCTCTCCAGCACAGAAACATTGAGGAAACACCTGTCCTATCACACACCTGTCTCAGGCTGGCAGCCAATCAGAGCAAACTTGCTAGGTGAATAAATAGAGAGAGATTATGTGGTTACAAATCAAACCACTTCATTTATCAGGATACAAACACACATACACATTCAGCCAGACATACAAACACAGACAAACACATCTGAGAGAAGAGACACGTTTACAAACTAAGGATTTTATCATCACTGCCTGTCAGAGGAGTCATGACCAAGGAGATTGAGTAAGTGAAATTGATATTTATTTGCATTAAATTGATAATGCTCTAGCTGGGGCTTTCTTTGCTTGGCTGTGTTGAACACAAATACCTTTTTGTAACTAAAATTTCATGGCTTTGATTGCTTTCCAAAAATCCTGAAAATTTTATTTTTTTAGATTAAGGGTTAGACTTTATTATATATATTATTAGCCACTGTCCAGACATTCTCAAATGAGCAGTTAATGTAGGAATACAAAAAAACCCTATCTTGTTTCATATGATTCATATGATTTTGTTGAGGGGTGTGTTATAGTTTGCAGTTTCACCGCTCAGAGCTGTCTGTTCCTCTTGAGTAATGTCTCTCTCGTCTTCTCCCACTCTCCCTCTGCTCATGTGTAAACTGGCCCGCACATAATTGAGCACATTAAGATCATTTCTGCTGAAAGTTGACACCAGGACCCAAACACGCACACTCTGTCTCTTACAGCCTGGTGTAACTGTTCTAGGGGCCCGAGTGCATAAAAACAGAAAACATTAGTCTGGTGCTAATGTGTCAGAGGTCAGGTCTATGTCAATATGCTGGTGCCTACAATTAGAAAGTATGGGTATTTGCTAGGGTTTTTCTTCATCTAGAAAAGTCTGCACAGTTTAAAGATAAATAAATCAACAGAAATTGCTCATTCATTTAGTGTGAGCACAGGTGCCTAAACAGGTTGGTTTGTGTTTTAGCTTACCATAGCAGACCACCTCATTGCTAATCCTAGTAGTTATGGAAAGCCCCAAAACAAATCTAACTCTTTGAGAATTTAGTGATCCTCTTCAAATCCTTGTCTTTTGTTTGTGGTGCTTGTGTTAAAATAAAATTAAGTTCCTTCAATTAGGCTTTGCTTCTGACCATTGATCTATTACAAGAGTTTCTGCCCTAAGGAGCACAAATGAAAAAAGAAAGTCAGATTTACCACTGTTTCTCGACATATAGTCATTTTTTTGCCTGAAATGATGTGATTGTGGAAACTTTCTTGAGTATTATATAGTTTAAAGTCTGGATGAAGAGCATCAGCTCTTGCACCCTGGCTTCACTGAAGTCTGTGATTTTGTCACTGAAAGTTTTCCGTGAACCAGAGGCACATTTCTGTGATGTTTAAGCTGTTCATTATTTCGCCATACATCACACTACCAATACATGCAAAGTCACATGTCGCAGTCCCCGAGAATGCTTGCTGTTTTATCTATGCTTATATCTCCTTCTATTTTCGCCTAGGGCTCTCATGGTACAACAGAACGAGAGTTTCAACTACTTACGCTATCCAGACAATTACATTATGGACTCTTGGCCTTGCATGGACAGCAGTGACATCAGCAAGACTAAACCTAGACTGTCATCAGATGAAGAATTTGCAACTCTAAGTTTCCTCTATGAGGCCTGCAAGGTAACACAAAAATAGATTTGTAAAAATAATATAAAAAAAGATTATTTAATATATTTAATTTGTATTATTACCGAAATAATATTATAAATGTATTATTTTTAAGACCCCAAAAGAGCAGAAGATGACAACATGTGCCCGTGAAAGCAGCATGCACATTGAGAGGTAAGTTTGACCATATACTTTTATGAATTATGAGTCACTCAAAACACTTTTATACTAAACATAAAGTAGAAGCAAATATTGTATACATTGTACATAGTATAAGAGAGAAGGCAAGATGAAAATATGTCTTGACAGTAGGTTATCCAGATGTAAAATGTCACATATTCTCCTTCTAGTATATTGGTAGGTTGAGTAATTTAGCTAAAGATTATCTGAGGTCAGAGCTGGTTCAGCTGTTAATCCTCTTCTTCAACCCATCCCAAAAAGACTGAGTCACTACACAGCACCCTTTTGTGCAAGTGAAAAATAGCTGCCTATAGAGCTTGTTAGTCTTCTCGATGTACCGAGAAACTCAAACAGAGAGAGAGAGAAAAAAAATTGGCTTTAGGTGCAAACAGCTCCCGCCCAGTGTTTAGGTTTGCTTTTCATGCAAAGAAAGCTCCATAAACAATGCAGAGATTGAGCAAAGCTTTTATTGACTTTAACACTTTTTCATTATTGCTTAGGCAGCTAACAGTTAACCCTGTGTGAAGAGCATTAATGATGGAGTAGCGTAAAAAAAATGATAATCTGCAGCTTGTAGGGTCACAATTTGTACTGTCATTTATCTCTCAGGGCAGGGAACAGCTCTTCCCCTGAGCTGGCCACGCTGGAGAACGCTCACATCATGAAGCTGCTTTCTGAAAGTATTTCCCCCGGTCACTCAAAGCAAGGTTTACAGAGCACCGACAGCTACACCGGGGACACCTTGTACCCCCTCCTGCACCCAGCACAGAAATCATGGCCATCTGAGCATCCCTTTCTGGAGGTGACCCCTGAGGTTTGCAGAACATTTTAAAACCCATATAAAATATAAAATGTATTCATGTAATTTTTCTACTTCCTAGTTTCTGAGCCATCCCAACAGATTCTAAAATATGCCATGATTGCCTAAAACAGGTGCTTTGTTCTCTATAATTATCATACATTTCTGACACTTCTGTTTGTTGTCTTCAAAAAGCAGCCTCTTCCTTACAACACATTTCTGAGACAGACGAGCCCTGTATACTCAGAGTCCTACTCCAACTCGCCTCCAGACAGATACAGGTGCGACAGGCTTCTAAACTGTCTAAGCCTTTTTGTTTTTAAACAGCTTCACATTCTTCTTCCTACATAAAACATATCATTTGGTGATTTTATGCAAGCTATAAAAAGCAATAGATATTAGTATGTAAAAACTGAGCAGTGCTATTGCATGAAATTAATTTGAATATTTTTCACAGGAATGACTTCCAGTTTGTTCTTGGTACCCCACAAGCTTCCCAGCACAAGACAACAGAGATACCCTTGGTGTACCTCAATAAGGGACAGTTTTACCCCATCACTCTGCAGGGAGTGGACAGCACTGCTGGGGTGTCATGCAGCAAAGTGAAAGTAAGTTTTACTTTCAGACAGACATAATGGAAATGTATTCTTGCCATATAACATGTTTGATCTAAGTAACCTGCTCCAAAGAGAAAGAGCGATTAGTTTTTTTTTTTTTTAAATGACATTTTGTCATTCAGTAACCATGGCATGCAACAGCAAAGAAGCTTTGGGGGAAGTCTCCTAAAACTTCCAAACTCATATGCCCTTGCATATTGTAGGTGTGACAGACTGGCTGTTTTGTTAAAGCATACACTGCTATGGTCAGTGACAAAATAGAAAGGGTATTAGTGTAGTGACATAAAACAACGCTTGATAAAAAACAAAAAGACTAGCATTTGTCCTACAGGGAGTCACCACTCTCTAAAAAACACAAAGTAACAGGTTCTTATTATGTTCCTTTTTCTTCCTTTTCTGCTCTCTCAGACGGTGATCATGGCTGTGTTTGAGAATGACAAGAGTCCTGAGATGCAGCTGAAGTACTGGAACCACTGGCACGCTCGACAGCCTACTGTTAAACAGAGAGTCATTGATATCGGTATGTTTCCTCACTATCACTATATCAAGATGTATTTATTCTATTTGGTCTATTTCTAAACATCTAAATATTTTCTGAGATCATATGTAACTTTCTTTTTTTTAGCATACCTCATTAGCAAATATTTTACATTTTTATTTTATGCATAAACATTGTAAATAATTAATTCTGGAAAACAAGACAATACTGATTAAGAAAATGAAGAATGCTTTTATTATATACTGGTAACTGGCTTCACCCATCATTAGATTTAAAGTCAGACATTATTTATTTTTGATTCATGAGTGTTTAATTTCATACAATTTATATTAATACATTCTTCTATACTAATTCTCAGCTGACTACAAGGAAGTTTTCTGTGGAGTGAGTAACGTTGAAGAGGTGGCTTTCAACGCACTGTCCTTTATCTGGAACACCGGTGAAGAAGCAAAGGTACAAGCACATACACAGATCCACCTGTCGCCTGTTTTCGTTAAGTGGGGTTGAAAGGAGGAGGATTTAGAGGAGTGTCAGAGAGCAGTGGTATCTACGGTATGTGGCCTCCTCAGGCAACTGTCATCACAGCGAATAAAAAAAAAGAAAGAGAAAGAAAAAAAGAAAGAAAGAAAGAATGAGGGAGGGAGGGAGGGAGGGAAGGAAGCTTGGAAGGAGAAAAAGAGAAGTAGGGCATTTCAGCGTGCCCCCAGGATAGTGATGGGTGGAACAGCGAAACTCAGAGAAGGTGGAGCAGAGACAGAGAGAAAGAATACAATAACTGTAATGCACGTTTATTGATTTAATGAAATATCAGCAACAGCTAGTTACAAATTAAAAGTTTAATATTTTTAGCTAATAATCCAAATAAAATAATTCTTTCACCAAGTAATATAATTCATTAGTCTAGCATCTAACATTATTTGGTTGCCAAGCAATTTAGCAACAATACGTTTTAAAAATCAACATTTTACTACAAATATTCCAATTGTTATTCAACTTTGTTGTGCCAAATCAGTCAGCATCTATGAAGAACTATAAATTTTTGGAAATCAGACCTGCTCACTCATTTATTCATAAACCATCATATTACATATGATCATTTATTTTATTGTTGTTTTATCTCCTGTTCCAACATGTTGGATCTTGTTATGTTGTTCTCCGTATGGACACTCCTTTTCTTTTGAAATGAATTGGAATTGGAATATGGAACATTCATTTGCATATGACACATTTAATGTGTCTCATTCCTGACCCTTCCTTTTGTTCAAGGCTTTTAACTTTTTTCTCTCTGTAAAATAACAAACCCTGCTTCCTGATTGCCGAAGTGCTTTCTTGAGATTTCATGTGTCTGTTGTGTTTTGCAGGTGCACATTGGCATCAATTCTCTGAGCACTGACTTCTCCTCGCAGAAGGGGGTCAAAGGTCTTCCCCTCAATCTTCAGATCGACACGTATGATTTCAGCTCAGGGAGCAACCGTCTCATTCACAGAGCTGTTTGTCAGGTCAAGATCTTCTGCGATAAGGTGAGCCAGTCCCCAACAAATAAAAAAGATAGATAAAAAAAAAAAAAATCAATATTAAAATATATATCTTTAATAAATATTTAAATACATATAAATATTTTACATTTAGAATATTTTTATTTATAATAATATAATTCTATTTTTATCTTTAAAAATTTTGTTGGAAGAAGCAATATCCAAGACAATCTTATAGCAGCATGAAAAGATGCACACATGCATTTCAAGGATTAATAAAATGTTAAGTTGGATCAGAAACATAAAGTTTCATTATCAGGGCGTGCATTGGCTCTCTATCATTTATTTGGCTCATCTTGAACTGCGTCATAACTGCGTCATTCTATCGTTTTATTTCTGTGTTTCTCACCCTTACTCTTTTTGGTACCTCTATCTTCTGATTCCTATTGATCTCTTTTGTTGCGCTGATCAGATAAATGTCACCGGACCACCTTATCTCTCTCATCTACTTAAAGGCCGTTTGTGTGTTCCACTGTGGCCATAGTTGTTAGCTGTTTGACATTGTGTGGGGGAAATGCATGATGGGAAGGTTAGATTTGACACACGTCTGACTGGTTTAGCAGCAGCAGGGGAACTGAGTGCATTACTGCATAGCTGTGGTTTCTCTAGCTGGATCAAATGCATATTTACGGCACAGCTGGCATGTCAACGAGATATGATCTCCGAGTTGTTTACAAGAATAGTTTTGAAAAGACATATGTAATAAAACATTGTTTTTGTCAAATGTTTTCTTAATTTCTCGTACATAAAAAGTGCAAGCATCTGTGCAGTTAAAAACTCTCTTGTATCATTAATTATTGGTTAATTAAGTGTTTCTTAAGCTTTTCTAATATGCCAGATCAGTTTTTAATTGCTAAGATTCTAAATGTTTTATTGTCCTTGAATGCTTGCAGGGGGCAGAAAGGAAGATGAGAGACGAGGAGAGGAAGAGAAGCAAGAGGAGGACCAAGAATGTTGCAGACTCCAGCAATAACAGTGAGTGCTGTCAGTCATGTAATTACAGCCTGAGACTGTCAGAAAACACCCATTCCCACCCTACCAAAAGCATAAAGCAAACACAATACATATCCTTGCCGTTTGGTGTCCATGTTCTGACCCAAGCCACTGAAATGCTCAGCTATCCGGCTACTTAGGATTTCCTACTAATTTGGCACAAGACGAAACCAAAACAAGATTTTAAGCACATATTTTCAATGATGTGCAAAAGCAGGCTGTCAAACTCAAATTACCTGTGGGCCATTAGCCAAACTGTATTTTCCATCAGGGTCTAGTTTTTGTTAGTCATGCATTCAAGAAACATTTTCAAGTGTTCTATTAAAGCTGATTTTCTTCTCTTTAGGTTGTAAACAGGCCCTAGTTTCCAGCTCTGTTGGAAAGGACTCTACCTACTTTAAAACTCTAGACGATCATGTCACGCAACCTGTTTTATTCATCCCAGAGATGCACTTCAGCACGATGCAGCGCTGTGGCCTGGTACGTCTGTCGTTCACACACACACACACACACACACACACACACGCTCTTCCCTATATCCTAGGAATTGCGGCTTACCATAGCATTGTTGAGTCATGTTCACCAACACCCTGAGGGCTGACAGTATGGGAGCACGTGAGGAAAAGTGTGGGAAAAAATGCAGTGGGAAAGAAGTGGGCTTGGAAAAGAATAGGAGAAAGTGATCTCGAGATCAGACATGCTAACTGGTGCGCTCCTGAGTTTACATGACAGTGAGCGAAACTCACCTGAGTGGGGGACGGCCATGCTGACTGACACAGGGATTAACCCATGGGAGCTCAAACACATGCACACACACTTCTTCTGAGGGTGTTGAAGAGATGCTTTTCAGCTGTGTTTACACAGCCTAAGAGAGGAGGGATGGAGGCTGTTCCGACAGGCCTTTTTCCCACAGTCCAGACTAGCGCAATTCTCACTTAAATTTCGACATAATTTCATATAATTAGTCCTTTGGCCTTTTTACATGTAGTCACAGCCCATAAAAGTGACTTTGGCATATTAGTAAAGGATTAGGAGGTCATGCGATCATCCTACGTTTTTTCTGCATTGTCGCACCTCTTATTGTTTGAGATGTCACTGTGATAAAGTTGCTATCATTGTAATCATCAGCGTGTGAACACGCAAGAGACATGAAACTATAATACACATTTTAACAACCTTGATTTTATCTGTTTGTTATTGTCCAGGTGCCTCCTGTTAGCCTGGAGGAAAATGACAGGACATCACTGAAACGTCCCAACTGTTACGCAGACGCCGGCGACCAGGGCAGCTCCCCACCGAGCAAACAAGCCCGTCGAGACGAGCAACAGAGAGGTATGGAAGAAATGCAGTAACCTGGAAACATATCAATTTGAGCTACAAACCCGCCACAGTGTTTTAATGGTAGATTCTTTATTTTGTTCTCAGTTCTTCTGTACGTCAGGCGAGAGACTGAGGAAGTATTCGATGCCCTTATGTTGAACACGCCAACCCTCAAGGGCCTGAGAGAAGCGGTGGGTTTTTCAACGTCTCTTTCCGTTACACATTTTTGTGAAAATCTCACCTCCGACCTTGAGAGTAACTGTACCTAAGATCTGACTCATGTCACTTCTGCCTCCTCAGATTTCAGAAAAGTACGGTATGCAAGAAGACACCATTGTGAAGATCTTCAAGAAGTGCAAAAGAGGGTGAGTGAGACATTTCAAAGCTAATTTCCACTGGGCAAAAAAACGTTTGGGGACTGTTGCAAACTGTGATTAAGTCCCGAGCATGGATAGAGGGATGTCGAAATGTTCTTTCACGGAGGATGAACGGCTGTTAAACCCTTTTCTTATAATCTGAGCTCCATCTCAACAAGCTGCCAGGAAGCAAAGTTGACAGACCGGGTTGACTGGAGATCTATAGTGTTTGGAATGTGATGATTGCTGCTCCCCTTCAAAAAAAAAAAGAAAAAAAAAATTAAAAGAAAAACAAAAGAAGGAAGACAAGATGATTTCAACATAGGTAGACTCATGTTTTGTTTTGTTTTTTTGTGTTTATGAAGCTCAGGTAGAAACAGTAGAGATGGTGGTTTTGATAGGAAGCCAGCACTGGCGTCTGGTTGTGTAAGAGACACTATGTGCAACCCATTGAGGCCAGGCTCTGAAAACACCATTTATCTCTATTGTTGGTGATCACCCATGACACAGTGTAGACATTGGCGCTTACCTGTTTGTGCATCCATTTAAGAACATGTGTGGGAATAACTCAAATCAGTGCATCATAAAGTATAAGGCAGTATAAGTAAAGCATATCATTGAATGACCATATTTCACAGCCCACTGGAGCATTTAAGGAGCGTTTGACCTACATAGGTCAAAGAAACATGTCCAGGACTCTATTAAAGGCATTTTATTGTAATCATCCTAGCCTAGAGCTGTGTAACCTGGGGCTCAACTTTCCCCAGGCCGTTAGCTGATGATATGGCTGAGGTGATAGGGACAGGTTGGGCCACATTCTCGCTCATGCTCTCGCCCCAATCTTCAATCAGACTCCCTCCATCCTCAGGGCAGGGAGAGCTGGCAAGATCTCGCTGTTAGTCTGTCATACACCCGCACACCGCATACATATTGGCCAGTAGAGATGACTGTTGTGCCAAATAATTGTTTGCATAAGTCATGAGATTTGTGTTTTTAAGGATCTAAATCAGGGTCTGCCCTTAGGGAAGAAATGATGAATGCTTTAGAAAATTGTAGAGGAATGCTTAAGGTTTCTTTCAGCAGTTGGTAGGGCACAGTTCATCTGTATATCATTCAGTGTCACTCAACAGCTCAATCCAGTCATAATGACTGAAATACGTAATTGTGTAGTAATCCACAAATGACAATGACCAGGTGCCGAGTTAAAGCACTGTGGTCTTTGTGCAGATGAGAAGCAACTTTAGAGATAACCTTTAACTTTGGAGGTTTTGTATGTTTGGCTCCATGATAATGGTACTACTAGGTATCAGATATTATCCATATTTTGGAGTTTTTATAATGTTTTGGTGTTTAAAATATACCTAATTTCACAAACTTTTACATTTACATGATTTTTCCAGTGATCTTATGCACACTTAAAATGAATGTTTAGTAATAATCTAAAAATGTTTCTCTAATAATATTTAAAACAAATGAATATCCGTTTTTCATACAGTACATTATAATGTTGTAATGCCTAAATTTACTTATAGAATTTAAAATGCTTTTAATATTTAGAGTTGTTTTTTATGTATTTTTTATTAATTTTTAATTTATTAAAATAGCCTCAAATTTTTATATCACCAGTTTTTTGGTTATCGGGCAATGTGTAAATATAAAGTATGGGCCAGAATTTTAACAAGAACTTCTATAACTTATTCTCTTTTTCTTACCATCAACAGGATCTTTGTGAACATGGATGATAACATCATCGAGCATTACAGCAACCACTCTGCCTTCCTCATCGAGATCACTGAAATCATCATCAACCACTTCCAGATCACACTTATGGAGCTATAAATGACATTATAAACAAGTGACACCACACCTGGTGCTGCTGGCAGCTTCTTTCTGAACTTTTGATCCAAAAGCGAGACTATGAACCAGATTCTGCATCGCCAGAACTGTCTCTATATAAACAGCTCACCTGCCAGTTATATCATTTTCAGTTATATCAATACTGAACAGTGTAAATACAATTCACCACTTTTGTACCTTTTTTATTATTTTATCTACAATAATTTTATAACATGAGCAATTATGATCAGCAAGGTACATTTTTGTAAATATAAATTGTAAATAGTCATAATTATCATAATGTTGTGTGTTGACATGATCTTAAAAGAGTTATATGTTATTATTTCAAAGATAAACTTGCCTTTTTTGATGCTGCCTCTTTGCTGCTTATAATAGGCCCAGCATTTCTAGGAAAGGATGTGAGGCGTTTGTATTGCTTTATGCTCTAATGGTGGTTTGCATGTTTATTAATCTTGCTGCGTGTTACTTCAGCATACTTCCAGTCAGGGTGCTGTGACTTTCTGCCTTTTAGTTTCACATCTGAAATGCTCCACCAACACACACGAGTGTTTTAGACCTTTAAGTCGCACATTTCCACCCTTAAAGAGCCGCGTATCTGTCAGTGTTTCGATCACTACATTTGGAAAACTGGCTCCACACATTTCGAATCTGTGTGGCCGGGCTGTAACGGTTGTCAGGACAACCGGCCCTTTTGTCCTCCGACATTTAGACAAGAAAGTTTGGGCGAACCACTGCAATATCGAACTTACCCAAATATCAAATATCAGAATATCAGTGACTTTTCAGTTTTTTTTTTTTTTTTGCTTCACAAAACTTGTACATTTCAAATGCTTTGTATTGCTTTCAAACAATATTGATATATTAAAGCTGTGCTTTCCTTTTTTTACTGCCTCTGCGTTTATATGGAAAAATAAAATACAAAATCCATAACTTTTTTAAGTGTTTTGTCATTTTTGGAAGACATTTCCTTGCTGAAATAATTTACAGCTACCGCTGCGCTGTTAAAAAGTGTGGGTCATAATTATGAACAAGCACTTGACTCTTATGAATCTTTTAATGAATTTGTCAGAGCAGCTGAACATGACACATTGAATTGATTCTGTGTCAATGGGTCAATATAATTTATACAGTCATGGGCTGTTTTTTTCAGTGCCACCAAGAAAGCCAAAAATATATTTTGTTTATAATTAGTGTAATTTAATTACACTCTCGACTATAAATGGCACAAAAAAAGTCAAAGCTCCTGTACATCTACTGATTGACATATTTCTTTGGGATTTACTGTAAGGTGTATGTGAATATAGCCCAGATAAATACATATGACAGTAGGATGGCTTTTTAAATTCATCTTTTTCTTTCATCTGATTGCATGGTTTAGGAGGCAGTCTGCATTTTACAGTCAGCACACGTTGGATTTGCTGGTTGCTCTGTGTGTGTGTGTCTGTTTGAGAGAAGGACGGGGGTGTATCGAAAGCCTCATACAGAAGACTAGTGAGAATCAGAAAAGACTTCTTCTGCAGAGAGGTGAGAGCATGACATCTCTGTTTTGTGTGATTCAAATAGTGAAGCAGATGACTGTAACATCTGAAAACCAGGTCAGGAGAGCAGGTCAGTGCATCTTTGCTTTCTGTCTGTGGTGTCTGTTGTGGATAGTTTGCATATGACTCATCCTGTTGATCCTACTCCAGATGGAATGAGTTTTTTATCTTTTTTTTGTTTTAAAATCGTGTGGTTCCGATCTCACTGTCATGCTGTATTTCCAGATATTTAATAACTAGGACAAAGCTGTCACAGTGTGAGTAGCCACGTTTTGTTGGCGTGGCAGATTCTGTTGTTTTCATTCATGTACAGGTGCCTGTGCACCCTTTTAAATGTTTATTTTTGGGTTGCCATGCAACAAAAGTGACTGGAACAGGAAATTCATGTGATGAAAGACATGACATTAAGAGCATGCAGTTATTGACCAAACTGTTGAAATGTACACCCACACCCCTCTCACAGATACCTTTGAAGGAGATGTTGTCAAGAGTCCGGTCAACAGCCAATTAGAAGATGAAAATGCTCCACAGACTTGTTAAAATATATTGGGCGTCTGCGAGGGTTCATGCATTAAAAATAGCTGCTTTTTATAGCATCACATCATTCGCAGAGTCTCTTTTGTCCTTGTCTTCTGGAACAGTCTCTCAGCTCCCAGACGTCTGGCTTCCTGTCTACGTATAATATCCGTAAGGCTGTTTCAAAATGTATCCAGTTTACACTATCATCGACAACTCAATCACACATTTGCGTCAAAAAATGATGTTCAGAGACTAGCACCTGTGGCTAATAGTGCTAGTCCCATTTTAGATGTAACACAAAAGATGCAACCGTAGGATCGTCCAGTTTCCTGTCTCTTAGCAACAGTGGGCCATTTACCTCCACTGTGCTGGTTGCCAGGACTGACGATGTTTCTTAGAGCTCAAAGGAGAGAGTCATCGGCTAACAAGACATTCGTATACGCAATCTTTCTCTTTTAGATCCAACAGGCTGTGAAACCAGGAATGTACTTCTTCCAGCGGGTGTCTGAGGGAATTTAAATGAAAGAATGTTCTTGAATCTGATGCGAGAAGATCGGGTATAACTGAAATTGTATTCTTTTCAACAGGTCTTGGCTGGTGGTTTCATTCAGCTTAACATCGTCCTGAAGAGCTACACATAGACAAAGACGTGATGCACACTCCGGTGTCCATGCTGATGGGGGTGGTGTTTGCTCCCTTGGGCCTTGTGCTGGTGTTCACTGCAGCGATCACGCCGCAGTGGAGGGAGGGACAGGCGCGGTTGGGTGCGGCTGGACGGGGTGGAGCCACGGAGCTCCTCCTTCTCCGTTCAGATGGCCTGTGGGAGAGCTGCCTGCAGGTGGTGCACTCTGAAGTCAAAGAGTGCTGGCCTGTGTCTGGGTCCTACCAGCGGGATGCTCGGGTTCGAATGGTCCAGGGGATGGTGCTGTCGTCTCTTTTCCTGTGCGGTGCGGGGATTGTCTTTGCCAGCATAGGTGTCCGCTGCTGGACCGATATCCCTCTTAGGAGTGTAGCGGCAGCTGGTGGCCTTTTGGTGGTGCTGGCAGGTGTGCTCAGTCTGGCTGCATTAGGAGTGTACACTCATAATCTTTCGAAGCTGGGGATCGAGGTGGATTCAACCATATCAGAGACACAAGGACTCAACGTACACAAGCCACCACGACTAACGTTACACCCGGCCGGGTCCCTCTATTTCGGTTGGGTGGGAGCTTGGGTACAGGTGCTGGGAGGGGCCGCACTGCTCCTTGGGTTTAAAAGCATGAAGTGTTCATCCTCCCACAAGCAGAGATTCAAAGACAGTGCAGAGATGTATGAAGTGAATTGTTAGATGAACCAAAGGTTTCCTAGAGACTATCTGGTGTTTAAACACATTGAGCTTGCACATGACTCATTGTGCACTGTTAGTGTTTTTCAATTGGACAAATAAGATGTGGTAAACACATGATGTTTCTAAAGAGAATTATATTAAAGGGGTCATATTATGTTGCTAAAAAGAACATATGTGTATTTGGTGTAATGCATTGTTGTTATGCGGTTTAAGGTAAAAAAAAACAAACAAAAAAAACATTATTTTCCAAGTACTGTACGTTATTGTTGCTTCTATATGCCCTGCCTTTCTGAAATGTGTAGATTTTTACAAAACTCATCGTTCTGAAAATCACAGTGTGCTCTGATTAGCCAGTGATCTAGTGCATTGTGATTGGCCGAATACCTCAAACGTGTGATGGAAATGTTATGCCCCTTACCAGGTTCAGGAAACTTCCCTCTGTAAAATTCAAGTAAATGGTCTGTGCTTACCCGAATATTTGGGTTGTACTGTTCTGGAACAGTTTTGTAAATAAAACTTATGGGGTGCTTTTATGCTTTTTAACTTTTCGTTAGTTTGTAATGTTGCTGTTTAAGCATAGAAATGATCTGCAAAGTTACAAAACTCAAAGTCCAACGGAAATATTTTATTTAACAGAAATCACTTTTCAAAAACTACAACGAACAACTTGTTTGGACTGCAACATATTTTTTGGGGATTAGTGATATCACAGATATGGACGAATGGGACGGGACTTTGATAAACTGCACTAGAGAAGGCAACGAGTGTTATCATTTTGTAATACTAGACACGCTAGAGGTTATAGTGCTTACAAAAATCTGGGTTAAAATCGTGCTAAAATTTATTTGATTTTGAAGCAATATTTACACTGAAGATCGTAGAAGGTAAGGGGCATGTAATTTCCCGACCAGGCATAGAGTGGAGCCAATCACAACACACACTGGCCCAGCTAACCAATCACAGCACATTTAATATTTCAGAAGGCGGGCCTTCATTTGAGACAGCAACTATTCGAGCCGTTCATGCCAAACTCGGGAGAGAGTTGTTTTAATAATGTAAAAATAATGTGTTTTTCGAACAACCTAGTATGAGAACCCGTTCTAGTACACCAAACAAAATCAAGACCTTGTAAAAGAGCATTATAGGTGCCCTTTAACCACTAATTTGTAGATGTAACCTCTTTTGGAAGGCCAAAGTGGCTTTCACAACGAAACAGTGTCTCCACGACATGACGGTGGCTGCAACAACACTACAGAAAAATGATTAAATGTACAGCGAGAACAAAAGTTACGCCTTCATTCTTTGCATGAATTTGCTTGAATGTTTATTTGATATATAGATATTATATATCGGCGCATTCACTTTTATAAAGAATATCTCTTTGGTTTGAGACTTTAATCTTTGCGACTGTAAGGATTTTCTGTGTGCACAAACAGCTTTTAACACTTCAAAGACAAAGGATACGATATCGCATCATATGACCCCTTTAAAATATGTATGGAACCACTAACAGAAACATTAATTCCTGCTCACACCAAGAACTATTAGCAATCACCCAGTAGCCTAGTTATCGTCCTTGGTGTGATGGGATGTCAGCTCATAGAACGTTTTTTTTTTTTCTCTGCATGCGATTTAAATATATATATACTGTATATATATATATATATATATATATATATATATATATAATAGGCCTACTGTTTTGTGAATAAGCACTGAGTCTTTAAGCTTTGTCATTTTTTTAAAACACGACTCGAGACATTAAGTTTCTTTTTTTAAAACAATGTGTCACACCTTATTTAAAGATGCGTTCTGTGTGAACGGTGGTCCCTCAGTTGACAAGACATTATAAAACGTATGAGTTGTCTGCTTCGTGGCAGATTTTTGTTCATCAATATGACAGTACTATAAATATTATTTCTAAAACCTGTAGCAAATGAAAGCAATGTAGCCTACTAGTGTCTCAAGGCTGTTGACATTTTTGGCTTTTCCCGCAAGTGCGTAAACCAGAACTATGTGCTGAGTCATTTCGCTCAAGCCGTATGGCTGATAAACAACAGTGTTTACTAGCAATATATTGATCTGTATTTTATTATTATCTGTACTTGATCAATATTGACGATGCAAATAGCCTATGTGTAGTTTCTGACTGTGATTCTATTTGTGGTAGGCTAAGGCTACTGATTAAATGCACCCCCCCGACCTCCCCTACTTGTCATGTGAAAACAAGTAAGACTGTCTGTAACGTTTCTGTCATCACAGCTGCTCAAACCATCTATTGGCTTGTCATGCTAACTAATAATGATTAAATGTAAACACAGAGCCGCCTGACCTGTACATTCCCACATCGCAAAAAAGCTGAGGTCAGATCACGTCATGAGTTTAGATACAATTTTCCCTACTTTTTTTTGTTTTTTGCCAGTGCACGTTTTGGGTTGAGACAATCAAGCATTTTACTTGATTGATTAAGATAATCTGATCAAATTTTATACACACACACACACACACACAAATAAATAAATACATCAAAACGTATCATGCAAGGAGGAAAACTTTGTTTTAGTTTATTAGTACAGCAGAATTACTGTATGGTAAAAATATGTGTGTGTGTGTGTGTGTGTGTATATATTGTTTTTTATTTCAGTTGAATAGGTGTGGTGAGATTGCCTTTGGCTCTGCATAAACATACAGTAATTGTACACTTTTTATAAACAAGGCAATTTACAAATATAATTCAAATCTCGTCTTTCTATTTCTTTCTTTTTACTTATCTCTGCTAACATGTTTGTGTGTATAAACAAAAATTAACAGAAACATCCAATACATTATTATTAAACTTTGGGACCTTTTCCTTTCTCTACAGGTGCATGAAGACACAAAAGCACACAAGTCATTTAACACTCACTGCTCTCTTTATAGAGATCAGTTAATCAGTCTAGGACAAAATGTCTGACTTTATAACCAGTTTTTGTCTTGGATAAACAAAACAAAACAAAAATGTGGCTGGTGACATTTAAAATAAAGCTTCTGATGCATATATTTTATATATATATATATATATATATATATATATATATATATATATATATATATATATATATATATATATATATATATATATATATATATATATATATATATATACATACATATATATATAAATTAAACAGCCATTACATGTTTAAAAACACTGAAAGACTCAAATGAACAGCACTGGAGTGTGACCAAAGCATGACCAAAACACAGGGCGCCACTGTGTGGCAATTCTGGGGAAATGACCATTGCTGGGCATTTAATACAAACTATGCACAAAATATATCTTTTTTTTTTCCTCAGGAAATATAATTTTTGAGCCAACTAAACTTGTTTTCAGGATCTACACTGCCATCAATTGTCTACATTATAAAAAGAATACATTCTTATAAAAGCAATGCATTCTTGCATATCATGTCTGAACATACCAGAAACATTAGTGAAATATATATATATATATATATATATATATATATATATATATATATATATATATTTTACATATTTAGGGAAACCTTAAAAACATACCTGACGTAAAAAAATGCATCATATTAATAATTAATCTAAAATATATATATTTCAAATTACATACACCAGTATAATCAACATCATTTGGCAAGTGCTTTAAGTTAGATTTGTTCTTTTGCCAGCATTATGCAGTTCATAATAAATTCACTGATGGTTTATAGTGATTCAACAGATGATAGATCTTACGTCAGGTAAAATAGCCAGACGTAAGATGTCTGACTTTACACATCCAGTTTTTGTCTGACTTAAGCCTCTGTCCCAGATGGCTGCAATTGAGATCCATATATTTATCCCAGTGTTGCACTTTCATTTCTCGTTTCGTTCTATATTTTAATACAGTACAGGAAGGAAACAGTTGTGTTCACAAAACCTGCAGAAGTGTCATATGTAAAAGTAGTCCTCTGTAGTTTTCTTCTGTGACTGTGGTGTGCGTTTGCATCGGCACCTGTGTCTCTGCAGAAGTGGAGCTTCCATCAACAGGTGTCTCTGCATCTACCAACTGTTCTTCATCACTCAGATTCAGTGTGCTTGCCTCACTGTTGGTCTTTGGACACGGTGTCTATGCTTGGCGAGACCGTCTGTTTGTACTGTCTCTCAATGTCCTGCAGCAGGTCTTCATTGAACTCCTTCCACTGATGGTACTTCTGTTGGTGAGAACTCGAGTCGTCCAGGATCTTGTTAATCAGGTGAAGTTCTGCTTCCTTCGCCTAGGAAACACCAGCAGCCAGTGAGAAATGAAGAGACCGCTGTGTGCCTGACCTACTCTACCTGGGTATTAACATACACTACCAGTTAAAGGTTTGGAATAATTAAGGTTTTTTTCTGTTTTTTTAAAGTGGTCATGAATGTTCAGCAAAGGTTGCATTTATTTGATCAAAAAAAAAAAAAAAAAAAGTACAAACAGTAACATTTTGAAACTGTATTACAATTAAAAACTTCAGTGTCATAGGAGACTTCAGAAATCATTATAATAATGCTGATTTGGTACGCAATGATTAATAATGGATCTTATATTAATGTTGAAAACTTATTTTTGTGTAAACTTTTTGATGACTATAAGTTAAAAAAGAACAGCATTTATTTAAAATAGAATTTACTGTGATTTTTTTGTAACAAAATTTAACGCATTCTTAATAATAATAATAATAATAATAATAATAATAATAATAAAAGGATTTATTTATTTTCTTTTCAACTTACTTTCCCCAAACTTCTGTATGGTACCATAGCACAGTTTTCACATAAAGAATAAGAAGCACATCTGTTTCAACATAAATAAAAATTAATGTTTCTCAAGCACTTAATCGAAATATTGAAATGATTTCTGAAGGATAAAGTGAAAATTAGATTTTTGAAATATATTAAAATAGAAAACAGTTCTTTAAAATTGTTCTAATATTTCACAAGATTACTGTTTTTACTATATTTTTGTCTTGGTGAGCATAAGAGACTTCTTTTTAAACATTAACAACTAATATTAAGTTTTCCAAATGTTTGACTGTTTAGTACTTTAAACTGTCCATCTATTATGAATAACATGAGTAGTAAATAATAACAACAACAGTTTGGGTTGTTAGTGTGTGTGTGTGGTGTGTGTGTGTGTGTTTGTAAATGCATGTCTTACCTTAAGTGTGCTCTGGAGGGCACGGAGTGTGTGTATCTTCTCATTGATAACAGGGTTTTTGTTGCGTTTGATGAAGGATTTACGTAGCTGGTCATGAGTTGTTGGCTGATTCTGACCAATCAGAGACACTCCTCCTTTCTTCAGGCTATGGAACATTTCATCCATCTCATCTACATTTCCTGAGAAACAATGTGAGATTTTGCTTGTTTAATGAAAGAATAGTTTTTTATTAAAAAGCTGATTTTATCTTTATCAGGATTTAAAGATACAAGATTTAAAGAGGAATATAACATTTTTGGATTATCCTTTACCTGCAATTTTACTGCCCCCTGCTTGTGAAATGGTAACTGGCTCAGACACTCTGTTCTGCTTCCCCTTTGTTCGAGGAAGTGTGTTTGATTGAGTTTTCTATGACAAAAGAAAGAAGAAATATTTTATGTTCTAAAGGAAAGGTACACAGTCATTTTCCACATGTTAGTTTGGATAATGAAAAAAAAAATCACAATCCTCTTTATTATAAGATTCTGTATTTATTGCAGATGATCTAAGCAGCTCTTTTCCACAAAATGAAGGTGAAGTGGCAATATTCTACAAAATATTTCAAAAGTTTATTACTCTTATTTAGTCAGGATCAATTCGATTGATCAAAAGTGACAGTAAGGACCTTTATAATGTCACATAAAAAATATTAAGCAGCACAACTGTTTACAACATTGAATATATAAGAAATATTTCTTGAGCAGCACATCAGCATTTTAGAACGATTTCTGAAGATTGGAATAATGGCTGCTGAAAATCCAGCTTTGCCAACACAGAATTAAATTAAACTTCATAATATATGAAATATATGAAAACAGAAAACAATTATTTTATTTATAAAATTGAATGATATTTCACAAATGTATTGTTTACTGCATTTTTGATTAAACCCCAAATCTTTGGATTGTAGTGTATGCATCTAATTTTGCACTCCACAGAAAAAAATAAGATCATACAGGCTTGAAACCAAAGGAGTGTTTGTTCTCCGTTCGGGCATATGTATCTGTTTTCCCTCACCGTATTGACTTTCTTCCGATGAGAAAGTGGTGAACGGGACGATTCCTCCTCAGATTCAGTTTCACTGTAACATTCTGACAACAAAAACATTTTACACAGACAAAGTATTACACAAACAGCATATATACCATGAAAAATGCATTAACACACACAGAATAAAATAAAATGGTGGAATAAATATATTTCTGACGGAATCATAATAACATGAAACAAAATAAACACTCATAAGCTTACTGCTGATTTTCATGCATGTCCAATGATTGACAAAAATGTAAAGAGGCTCTCATGTAGCATTTCACTAAATCAAAGCTGATATTTTAATACAGATTTAATTCGCCATTGCATATTTTCACAGAACTTGGAGCTGTCACAGGACCGCTTTAACTTGGCAGCGTAAAGATGCCAGCTATTAAAAATAACTGAATGTGAATGTGTTGTTTTCCTACCTTCTTCATTGTCTGGCTGACTTTGAACATTTTTCTTATGTTTCTGAATGGCAGCAATTAAGCAATTAATCCATCTGTTGAAAGAAAGAGAGAGAGAGAAATAGAGCTCACTAATTTATCAACAATTCACATGTCTCCCGACTTTTCATTTGCACCTTGTGATTTGTATTGTGTTGTATTAGGTGAAGGCCAATAGGGGGCAGAGGTGACCTGTGAGAAATCCTGAATGTGTAAAACCTAATGAGTTGTGTGTGTGTGTGTGTGTGGTGTGTGCATTCACACAATCTCCAGTGCCACAGAAGGACACTCCTGCTCTCTGTGTCTGACTCACTGCTTTACTGCAGCTCCTCAAGATCTACTCAGGAGGTCACAGTCATTAGAGTCTTTGTAGAGTTCATAACGGAATGAAAATAATGGACATTAAAGTCATAAAACTCTTTAGATCCAGACAAATTAAGTTGATTGATATTGGTCTAAAATTATCGTTTGCCAAATGAGCGGGGAATAATAGTACTTAAAATTAAATTGTGGAATTTTGTCATTGGAATAAAATCCTCATCTTGTGAGTCTGTATACATTACCTGACTTGTATAATTCCTTTAATTAATAAAATGCAGATAGTGTAAAATACTCAGCTGTCAATCTATGCAATCTATTCTAAACTCCCTCCCACTATTGTTTGAAGTCAACATGTCAATCGATTAAAGTTGGCTATTGCATCTAACACATTCTATTTTAATTCAAAGGTCAATGCACATCATTTGCACATGAAAGAGAGACTGCAGATGTGCAGTAAGATCTAATCATTGTGACATTTTGCCACGTTTTACAAAACCGTTTGAAAGAAATGCTCTCCAAGCTATAAAGTCATGAATGTTTGTTGTTTGGATGCAGCGGTAAAGAACATGCTTGTTTGTATGCAGCCACACTCACTTGCTCATGTCTTTCACATTATCAGCAGCGAAGATAAAATTCTGGAAGCGCTGGTGGCACATTTGAAATACACTAGGAGATAAAGAGAAAGAGACAAAGAGATCAGATGATAATACTCAATCTTTGGGCAGAAGCCTTAGCAGCTTAATGAAAAAATCAAATATCTTCATGGTGGCAGGTTGTGCTGTTCAGTGTGTGTGGACTGCGGGGGAAGCTCTGAGGAATGTAAAGTGTAATTCTGTGTTATTCACACATCTCTGGCTAACTGGCCTCCTGCATCTGATACTCTCGCGGCCAACCACAAACATAGAGTCCAAGGAGACCGACGACTTCTGTTTCTTTATGACCGTGTGAACACAAACAATCAAAGCCGAATGGGGTTTAACGTTCAGTCAACAGATACACTTCCCTTCAAATTTGACTCAATTGCAAATAATGATTGGGTACCAGAACCAGCATCTTCTGTCTTGTGCAGAA